>NW_010097495.1:0-47285 GCF_000699245.1 Pterocles gutturalis
TGGTGGTGGTCCTGACACCAAGACATTTACTCTCACAACAGCCCGTGAGTTAACTTCTACAATTTTCACCATTTTCTAGAAGATTTCCTAAGGTCACAAAAGAAAGGAATCATAATGAGGACTCCTTAAATCCAACCCAGCTTTCTTACTATTTAACTGTGATTCTTCTAATTATGTAATTGAAGTTGCTGATAACTGGTACCCATCTGACAGAGAAATAATGAAGCACCTTATAAACAACTCAGACTACAGAAGAAATATAAGGAGACGCTGAATACAGATTAGCCAATAGTCTAAGGATAATAATCACACATGCTCTTGTAAAAAATAACCAGCAGTAAGTATTTCAATGTAAACAATACCCCTGCTCTACTGCTTGTCGAAAGTGATATCTCACCTCAAGTTGAATATTCTTCTATTGCCATGTCAGAGGGAGGAATTCAGAATATTGTTTCATAAATATAACTTTGCAAGACAAAAACTGACCTACCCAGTTTGCCTTAGCTCAAATATCATGGAAGACGTGTAGAATCTAGAAGTCCGTCTTTTACTGAGAAACAAAGAAATCTGAAGAATTTACAGTACAAGAAGGATACAGATCAAACTGGTGGTATATAGGTTAAATATTATGACTGTATTTTTCAGATATAGCTAGGCTGAAACCAGCACTTCTGTCACTATGCATATCTGGAGAATCACCACTTATTAAGGTGTTCCCCATTAGATCACAAGGGAATATAACACTGGGTTTTTTGAGCATAGAATGCCACTTTTCCTCTCCTTACATCGGAGTACACGCTCACATGTGATATGATCTACACACGACATACAAAAATCTAGTTCACTGAAACTCATGAGCTTTTCTTAATTATTCTACTTTATTTAAAGTTTTTTTGAGGCTTTCCTTACCTTGCTACTTACTTATTTAGTGATGGATCATTAAGCAGACTAGACTTTTTTTCCCCCTTACTCTTCCTTTTCTTCTCTCCTCTAATTCCTCTAATTTCACTCTCCCACTCCAAACCCAGCAGTTTTATCTGCAAGGAACAAACCACCTTTGGGAGCACCATGAAACAGTCATAGAATCATAGAATATTTTGGGTTGGAAAGGACCTTAAAGATCATCAAGTTCCAACCCCCCTGCCATGGGCAGGGACATCCTCCACTAGAGCAGGGACACCCTCCACTAGCCCAGGTTGCTCAAAGCCTCATCCAGCCTGGCCTTGAACACCTCCAGGGATGGGGCATCCACAGCTTCTCTGGGCAACCTGTGCCAGTGCCTCAACACCCTCACAGTGAAAAACTTCTTCCTAATGTCTAGCCTAAATCTACCCTCTTTCACCTTACACCCATTACTCCTTGTCCTATCACTACACTCCCTGATAAAGAGTGCCTCCCCATCTCTCCTGGGTACTGGAAGGCTGCTATTAAGTCACTGAACTCTTGCACTTCATTTTGGTTTGAGTCATTTCAAGGGACTTTGATCAATATCCCTCCTTTTAACTTCTGAAATCCCTGTTGTCTGAACAATTATTTGTTTTATATGACATAAATTATTCTTTCTCAAGTGATTTGTGGAAGGCTGAAAATGTACCCAAAATATGGGTAGAAGCCTATTAAAAATATCCAAGGTCTGTCATCTCTCTCTCTCTCTCTCTATGTATATATATCAAAAAAACAGGCAAATGGACATATGAAATCCATCCATCTACTTACAAGCAAATATAAAATAATCAATCTGCACAATAGCATGCCATTTTAATATGGAAACAGACTATTCAGCAGTGACATATTTTACAGACAAATAATGAATTGATCAGTAATGAGATTTTTTTTTCAAACATTAAAAGTGACCTACTTGCACCTATGTCAGACCTTCCATTATACAGTCGTCCTCTTGATGTACCACAGCCATTAAAAGATACTTATTTTTAAAATTTAGCACACGGAGTCTTAATTTTACATAATTTCTCTCTCTTCAACAAATGTACACACATGCATATGCATGTGCACTCAATCTACTGTTAGGCTATTTCTAAAAGTTCATAGACTACAGGCCTTGGAAGTGCATATTCCATTTCTACAAATGGAACGGTCTGATTTGTGCTTCTTTACACTGCTATAGTAACATGAAGCAGTTATACAGCATTCTGAGGCCAGATAAGACTGCAAACACAGTTTTATGGCTGCTTGCGCTATTTTTCCCAAAGGTAATTCCATAAGAATTTTTATTGTGAGCTAAAATGCATACTAGAAAATGAAATTATAGCATAATATCTTTAAATTATGTTATTATTGTCACATTACATGGAACAGATTCAACTGCTTTGTAAATCTTGGTGTTTCATATAGATACAAATACATACGTACATATTACAGATACATAAATCCCTATAAAATTCACTATCTCCCATGTTTCAGTACTATCAAAGGTCAAAGAATTCTGGTCAAAACTGCATCCAACATGGAACAAGTAATTTAAGAAGTCAAGACACCAAAGGTGACTACATTATTTCTGCATCAGTGCGCTATTATGGATGGCTTTTTCATTCTGTCTTTCCATCATTGTACATATTTAATCTTGTTCTATAATGTCATTTTATGCAATGATTATTTATATCTTTGAAAATATCATATTTTAACAGTGAAACCTTTTAGATTCTCAGCCCTAAAGTACATTAGTGATCAGGCAATGCTTTTCTCTCCTCATCTATACTCAGCTGACCAAGTGTAGTTATTTTTCAGAAGCGCACTTTGTCATACTGAATCTCTGTCATCTTAAAATGAGTTATTTTATGTGGAGACACATTTTAAAAGTAGCCTGAGCCTGAAGCAGTGGCAGAGTGCAGAGGGAAAATGCCTAAGGAGGGCATTCTGTAGGAAGCTCCTGGTGCTTCTGGAGTACTCCGTGCTCTGGAGTACACACTGGTTAGATGCAGACTTTGCTATAGGTATCAAATATCTGTTACGTACCTTTATTTTGGGTGTTTGTCTCTATATTCTGGGAGAAAATACCTCCTTCACTTCCAAAAGATGTGTAATTTTGGCGAGCAATGGTTGTTTTGATTGTCTACTGACTGTTTTCTGTATGATCTTTGCTTCCTTTTCTGATTTCCTTTGCTGATAAAAAAATCCATTTATTTTAGTATTCTATAATAGTCAGGTGGAGTGTTGGTCATAGTTCATACATGTAGTGCATCCTGATAAAACTTCATACTCGTTTTTCTTTTCTGAGAGCTAATTTAAATATATACTCCTCCAGTTTCTTCTCAAATGTGTTTGCACTCTAAGCTACTTGAACAATTACAGTAAAACGGTCTTAAGAAAGAGGTATCCGATCTAGTACAAAGGCAAAAGAGGAAAAAACTCAGACATCTTTGTAGGAACGATCTGTTTAAGAGGAATGCTCAGCATCTCTTAAAGAAAATGCAAATGATGCTCAAAAGTAACTATATCTTTGCAAAGATGACTGCAAGGAGAATCTGCCCTACCTGCTTGCAGTCAGGCTAAAATTACTATCACTAAGAATGTTTTTTTGAAAAAAAAATCAAGACTAGGAAGATAAAAGTCCAAGTGAAGGACCCAATGATTGAGGGGAAAGTTTCTCACAGAGCAGTGTGACTAAAAGGAGCCCTCCCCAAGTTAGGAAGCAAATATACCACGTGATCCTGGGGCAGAGAGTAAAGTTTTAGTACAGTGGGCGAGTGCATACTAAAATGAAATGTTTAATCTAAGCAGTACAGAAAATTCATAATACCTGATCCTTCTGTGAACTCTCATGTGAAGAGACAGCACATAAATTGTCCTTACAGACATGTTCCTGCTTTCTACCAGTACTTTTAACATCTTTCAAGTATTTCTCTCCACTTTTCTCATAGTCGGTATCTAAACTTTGAATTCAGAAAGGTATTGATCTAAAATGACCAATTCCTCAGTGATTCAGATGGTCAGGATGTTAAAATGCCCTGGAGAAGTCCATGGGCAGCAGCTGATGACAAGATCTCCATAAAACAATAAGGCCTTCCTTAAAACTCTTCAGTAAATTGTCCCATTTAATCCCAGTTTGGTAAAAGCAAATGTTTAGGCTGATGCATGATTTCCCTGATTTTGACATGAAAGAACAATTTTTGCTCCTCTTTACCAAGAACATTACTTTAAACTTGTATGTGACTTGTGCATCTTACCATTAGGCCCAGGTAGGAAACCCACTAAAGTAAAAGCAAAACAAAACAAAATTTTCAGTTTCAATACAATTACGCTAAGATTATAACTTAATTACATAAGAAGCTTAGTCAAGACGGTGCTTCCCAAACAAAATCGTGATCCTAAGCTTGGAAACACATAGTTTTTGAGGGAAGGTGAAGAGCAAATAGAACATCTTCAACAACCCTGTAACAGATGGTTACAAGTTTCAGTAAGTTTCAGCCTGTCTTGCACTCAACGTAAGCATACAGAAATGCATATGTCCAAGACAACATGTCCTTATAAATAAACATACTGAAATTTGTATCTCAATTTTTACATCAGTTTGGATCAAAACTGTATTTAAAGAAATATAATGCAGTTTTGCATTTGGTCTGAAGTAACTACTCTCTGCTGTGCAATCTATAGGTACTTCTATAGACTGTCTTTCCTATGGTGACCTTGAACCCAGAGTCCCTGTCAAAATTTACAAATAAGGTTGGGGAAATACCCAAAGAAAAAGGGTAATCCCGTTTGTTCACCTCTGAGGGTAAAAATTATGCTTCTGGAAAGGTAATGTTTGAACCTTGACACCTTTCATCTAGCTATATTAAGCAAATAGTCTGTGCACAGGTGCTAATATATTTGATGCTGAAGGAATTACTAGTTCTTATTTCTGGTGTGAAAGATTTACTGATGATCACAGGAAACCTAACACTACCATGTACCCTGATGCCATGAATTGGCACTGGGATATTAGCATCCATGAACATAATTTTTTGAGGCAGGTGATAGTTACTTGTTCAGAATAAAGTAGTTCCCTCAATCCTGTAAGTGTCTCTGGAGAAGAAAAAAAGAGAAGCAGGAAATGGAAATTTCACCATGTGAAAATTGAACAGCTTACCAACAGCAGACCCCAATCAGGTGTTATAAGCAGGCGCTAAGAAAAGGCAAGGGAACATGTACTGCTGTGTAGTGCATTTCTTAGCTTTCTGTTTACCGTGGAGTTATGCTACATTGCATCCCATTTGAGATGACAGAGAGGCTATACGAGAGGGAGCACCACAGGAAAGGCTGTTGGAAGCTGGACTTGTAGCATAGCCACCAGTGCACAGGTAGGACATGCAAATTAGGATAGTTCTTATCAGACACATGTAGACAAGGAGAAAACTCCCTTACTTCTTGAAGGGTGCTTTCTCTTGCTCTATGAAGCAATAAAGAATTTCTCAGCAACATGTCCTTCCCCATATGTCCTTCTTCATTTTCTAGGGGTAACTCACACTGCACTTGAGACAATATTTTAAATCTTACTGGTTTTGCTAAGCCGTAAAGATAACTAACAACATGTTAACACAGATGGTTGCAGATGGACCTAACGTTATCCTCTCTGTGCTTTTAAGTATCCAAGCTATGAAAGAGGCCACATTTTAGCATGTTTTTGTGACAGAGCAGATCAGCTCAAATGCACTAACATGACTTCCAGACTGGAGATGGTTTCTGTCCATCCAAATTAGATTACAAAGAAAAAAAATGTTAGTTCTGTAACTGCACATAATAGATACATCCTAAGACAGAAAGCTATCCTTATTTAAAGAAAATACAATTTCCAAATTCTAGCCAAAGCCACAATTTACTCTATTTACTCTCTGACTTTGCAGCCAAATATGTTTATTGATAACTGTAAGTAAACTGCCCTTTGTTTTACATCACAGTAAGAGAAACTAAAGAACAACTATTCCTAGCTAGCCTTGATGGCCTATTGAGTTGAAAGACATGTGGAGACCAGTGAGTCCTACTCGACAAAAGATGTAGAGTTTGTGGGACATTCATACATCAGACATGAAATTTAGAACTCAATAAGCATTTGAAAGGCAATAACAAGCTCTGAAGACTGTTAGAGGTAAGTGGAAGGAAAAGAGGAGGAATAGCAGGGTCTAAAATAGATTGTAACATTGGTTGATTATATTCACAAGCAAAAGAAAAACATTTTTGTATGAAGTGTTATACTTCCATAATCAATGCATGATGAAGTAAGAGGCACAAAGTTTGTCCTTTTAAAGACTTTGATTTCTGCAGTCCCCCAATGTTTACAAAGTTACACATATTTACATAAACTCTGTGTATAGCTACAACTTGACAGATATTCTAGACACACAAATGCAAAGTGAATCCTTCATTTTTCCACTTCTCCCCTCCAAGTTTCTGGTGGATGAATTCCCTCTAGGTCTGGTGCTGCTACTTTTCCGTTCTGATCCTCTGCCTCAGTTTTGATCACCATCCTCTCCTCCCCTTGCAGCTGAGTAACAAAATAAAAGCTTTGGATGGGAAGTGGCCCAGCAGCAAAAGTTTCACGCAAGGAAGCTGGAGGAAAGATATTGATCAGTGTCAAACCACTTTCAAAATAACGGAAAGAGAGGGAGAGTTTCACTCTCTTCTAGTAAAAGTGGTATTGATTCAATTCTGTCCTTATAACTGAAACAGCTTGCTGGCTCCAGTGAAGCCAACTTTCTCCTCATTCTGGTCTCTCTTTCATGCTTAGTAGAAAGTGGAGGATGGATGAAACTGAAGAACATAGTCCCTAGCTTGGGACACAGGATCAAATCAGGTTCCCTGTCCTCCCAAATGCTGAACTATGTAATAAAACTATGCGGACTGCCTGGATTCTCCTACTTTCCCACAGAGGAGTGAGGGCAAGTCAAGCTGCTCTTCACCGTAACTCCTTTTCTATGTAAAGTAAAGGAGGGTGGTTGTCCATCACAGCACAGCAAGTGACCTATCTTTTTGCTTGTTCAACTTTCAACTTGAAAGTCCACTTTTGCATAAGAGATAACGGTATGGTGAAGAAGACACACTGGCTAGAACACCTCCAGTATCTGTGTGAAGAATTATTTTTTAACTCTGTTCTTTTTAAAAATACTGAATGTGCCTGGAATGCATGATATAGGGTATTTTATATCTCTTTCTAAGTGACTATAAAAATAAACAATAAACAAACTGTTGCAGTTTTACAGTACAAACCGATGAAGGAGTATTGAAGCTGAAGCTATTTCTACACTTAGTGGACAGAGAGGAAAAGTGAACTGGAAGGATGGAAACAGTCTGATTACTCAGTCCATGGTGCTTTTGTGAACCACTTTAGTTCTGCTCCATAGTTTCTGCTACTGAGTCCTGGTTTGGGTTTAGGCAAGGTGCTCTGCTGGTAGAAAGTGCTGTAATGCATCATCACAACCTCACTAAAATCTGTGGAGTTGTAAGAAGTTTGCAACTAAGGATTTGTCATTCAGCTGTCTTCTCTGTCCTTTATTGGCAAACATCTGAACAAACATGCTGCCCTACCCTTTTGTGATCTTTTCAAAATAAGTCAATATATAGTGAATATTAAGACAAGCATGTTAAGACATCAGAAAGCTTAACTATGAAAACAGATTTGTTTCAGCATATGGCTCATGCCCTGCTTCCATGGGGTAGATGGGGAGGGCATAATTGCTTATTTTTGGTTTCACAATCAACTTTGGCCATTCAACATGGTCCTCCTTCTATATCAACAGAAAACCTGTTCTTGCATTCAGTAGGAGAAAAAAAAAAAATTAGTTCTGAATACTCTACAAAATATTCTTTAACCATTTGGAGCAAAATTCTTGTTTAATGGTGATGACAGTGCATTCAAACATGGAAGAGTTAAATAGCACAGATCAGCCTTAGGGGAACTGGAAATCCCCCAAGTCACTGGAGCTATTCACACTGTGGATGTTATAAATATATCCACTGTACTTTATAATGTTTAATCTTTTGACACTTAGAGATCAGTTTTATGTAGCTAGGTACTTCTGAGTGAAATTACTACATTACCATGTGAGGAAATGCAATGGCACTAATGGGTACATTAAAACAAAAAGTTATACTTCAATTGATATATCATCTTGAACTTATTATGTATATTAAAATCAGTATAATTTCTACCAGGGGAATTTTTTTAAATGGTGATTTAATATAGTTGAAATTACATGAAACATTTTCTTACAGACTTAATGGTAATATCATACCATGAGAAATCAAGAAAGGGATGTAACTGTATGTTTGCTAAAGAAACAATAATACATTTTAATCTTTTTTCTGTTGTTACCATGTGTTATAAAGTTGAAGCTAACACATATCTAGTAAGAGGATTTTTTAGATGTTAAAAATGCTAAACATCCAGAGCATAAAAAACTCCAAAAGTGAGCACGTTTATGAGTGTTACTCATTTGTTCAAAATTCAAAAAGTAATTTTATGATTCCATAACCAATACATTGTATAGTAACACCTAATGCATTATATAGTAACACAGTAAATGTTATACATTGTCACTATATATGTTTTTAAGGACGATTTATTTCAATAGTTCACTAACTACAAAAGTGCTGTGTTAAAGATTTCACATTTTATCAGCATGCTGAACAATTTTATGTGGTGATGATGTGAATCTACATCCATCAAAGATCCTACTCCATGAAGAAAAGTTAATGTTTCAGAAAACTGTAGTGTTCTCCTTGGCTGTGTGATTCTGATGGAAAGCAGTTACGCAGCAAAAAGCATTGGTTTGGATTCACATATACAAACATATACTGACAAAAGCAAGTATTTTTTGAGCAAGGGCTTCAGTGAGTGAATGGCTTTTGTTTACTACTGCAGTCCACACATGACATTTTGTTAAAAAGTTGAAAAGCTGACAGCAAAAGATCTCATTAATAACTGAAATGAAATAGCCTGTTTCTATAAAATGTGAAAAATCCCTCACTCTGTATACAAATAAAAATCCTAATAAATTAATGTGAAGCTCTCTTCAAGAGCAGATGAAATGATACAACCTATATAGCAAGAGAGCAGACCGGAATCTGAGCAAGCAAACAGTAATTTTAAAACATATATTCACTATATATATTTTAAATATGCATGTTTAATGGTGGCACCTATGCTTTTTTTGAAAGGTACCAGACAGACTTGATCCTAAAGCTTAGCCTGTAGTAAGTGTTTTGCATTTATCTATGAAACAGAGTTTAAAACACAGATACTGATACAGAACAAACTCTAATTGCCTCATAAATCAGAAGAGCAAAGCATGTTATAAACATGAACTGAACTAAAATCCACTTAATCTATCAAGTTCTGTAGCAACGAACAGCTTTCAGAGGCAGCTAACAGATAGGTGTTACATTCACTGTTTTCAGTCTTTCTAATAAACATCCCCTCACAGACACTGGGAAATTCATTGTAAAATACAAGTCTATGCTAGCATCTACTTCTGATTTCAGTAACAAAGTAAAACCAGCAGGAGCAAACCAGGATTTTCTGTTTGAATGTTATTTTCACTTTTCAAGCCTTCTCATTTCACAGCTTTTGTACCTGATGCTCTCTAAGTCTCTTTTAGCAGATCAGACACCACACCTACAAACAGCATAAACTGCAAGCAACCACTTTACCTTCTGAAAAATCAATCAGTCCCAGCAAATGAAGCAGCTTCAGAGATGCAAATATAATCACAACAATACCCACTGTTTGCAGTCCCTCCGACTCCCACTCGAGAGTCAACATTCTTCCAACAGGCAAATCATTCCAGTCTTCACAACAGTTTGCAATCAGAGGGAAATTAGAGGATTTTACCAAGAGTTTGCTTTGAAGAAAGTTGCAGTGGTGTAAAGCAGCGCTGTACTGAGCTGTGGCGATTCACCAGCCACTCTAGCTGAGACAAAATACTAGCGAAAGCCCTGCATCTCATGCTTCTCTAAGCACTCGATTTCATCAGCAGCAAGTCCTCTTCGAAGGCTCAGGTGGACCATGAACCCCTGGGTCTGACATTATATCCAGTGAGCAGTGTTACTTCAGAGCTGCTGGGGGAACATCTGTGTCGGAGCTGGAGACTTGGCTGTGTCAGTGCCAAGAAGATATGCTCCCTGGAAACTTGCACTAGGGAGCACGCTGCTATCAGCACTCTGCGCTCCAGTGCTCCCAGACCCAGGCTTCGCGATTCTCCCCCAGCTACGCAGCCCTTCACCAGCTTCTCTTCACACAATTTTTGTCTAGTCTGACAAATGACAGTTTGCTAAAGACAGACATCTGTTTTCACGTGTGCTAAAAGCTGCATGTCAGACAACTGCTGCCCTCTGCATTAGAAAAAATAATTTTCAGAGAGACACTGACCCTTCCTCTTCTTAAGACTCACCAGAATCTAATTAGAATCTTCAGTGGAAATGAGAATGGAAATTAAAGAAATACACATCAGCACAAACAGTGCCTCCAGCTAACAAAATATAGCGCTGTCAAGGAGACATGCACGGACCAAACCCCCATTCTGTAGCTAGAAATAATGTATTTTTTATTGATTGAGAAACAAAACAGTGCTTTTCTGTCTAAGGACGTGAACCTAGAAGCGCTGAACCCCAAACTCTGAATGGGAACTAAGCATTTTTCCAAAGCTCCTGGGAAGATCTTGCCCAGGATACTCCTCAGTGGAAAAAGAGAAGAGGTTTATGATTCCAGCTGATTTATTGGATAGTCTGTATAAAACTAATTGTCGTGTGTTTATTAATGTGATTACCAAGAGGAAACCCAGTGTGAAGAATAATCTCTGAAGAATATGCAGCACATGCATAAATATTCTAAGGTCAGGCCTAAATGCTTATTCTTGTGCCCATCCTGATAATTTAACTAAATCCCGTCCACTGGTATACAAAGCACTAGAATAAAGTGAAAGGACATCTCAGAAAAAATAATTTTAGACAACTCTATTACTAAAGCAGCACATATGATCTAACACTAAATCTCATAAATGATGTCTGGTATCAACCACCCATCTTAGGTTGCTTAGCTCTTTACATTAGAAACAATTTTTACTAACTTTCAAGAAGCTCAGAAACTTTTATTTTTGTTCAGAAAGCCGTTATAATTTTAAATAATAATAATAACAAATTTTAACATTAACAATGTATTGTTTATGGACTACCAGCTAGGAAAAGAAAAATGTAATCTCCAGCTTTCTACCAGCTTTTTCGGTTTTTTTTTTCAAGTCTGCCTGCATTGAATTAAAATAACTAATCAGAGTCACAGATTTTTCCATATAGGCAGGACTCTAGAAACTGCGTATTTTTGTTCATTCGAAAAATCATGTGTGTACTTCAGTTAATTATAGGTTATATCTAGGCAATATATATGCAACCATATTCTTTGATTTTGCTCTTCTGGGTATTTAATACTAGAATGTCATGAATTCTGTATTGTTTATATATGCTCTCAAATTAAATGTCAATTTCTTTAAAATCCCTATTAACCTGTAGAGCTAAAATGGTGTCCACAAGGAAAGCACAATAAAAATAAATCAAACCAAATACACTGTCCCACATTTGCACCTTCCAAATGTCATTACCTTTGCCTTGTATTGTAAAATAATTGCTCAATATACTTTCATGTTAAGTTCTATTCTTCTTAAAAGAAATTTAAATTTTTGTTTCCTCTTTTCAATTGCTAGTTATTCCATATCATCTTCTCCTTTTAAGGTTCTGACTTGTTCATCTTAACTCATTCTCACCTCCGAATTCTATTTTCCCTTAAGCTTATTCCTATCTATTTTTGTATTTTTCTCAAATTTTTGTCCTTTATCTCAAATTTTTCTCCTTTTTCTCAAATGATGAAGCACAGACAAATGTTCACAATATTTCAAGGCTTAATCTGATCCCAGGATGGGAACTTTGACCTGTATTGTTTTACAGGCATTACAGAAACAATAATCCTGATATAATGCAAATAATTATACCATAACAGTGAAGAAGACTTATTTATTGTTAATAAAAGTATCAAGGAAACTATTAAAATGGAGAAATCTGTCAGTTTACATTCTCCTGTCATGCAGTAGGTCCAGGCTACCTTGTGTTCTTGAGTTATCCACTCTTGGGAGCAGAGGCCCTCCTTCTCCACCACCAAATGTGTCAACCCACATGCAGAAAGCCACCCAGCAAGAAGTGGTTTCAGCCATAACCAGTTTTGTTTTCTGCTTTCATACAAGAGACCCAATTCCCTTCCAAAAATGAAAGGGCCAGAGATTATGAATTTGATGAGTTTTGGAGGCCAATTCTACCTGTGCAGCAGATGAGTTACAGAAGAATTTTTAAGGAAAAAAAATTAACCTGAGAACATCCAGTTGAATTAATGTAACTGATCACTGACTTCAAAGATTACCTCCATAAAAAAAGAAGTAGACCTTTCCTGTTGTTTCTCATGATAGTTCTCTAAGTTAGGGGAACCACACACAGAATTTGTGAATCTCCAAGTCTTAGCTGTGAAATGTAAAGAAGTAACGATAAGAAACTATGTGGAAAGGAAAAGGAAGAGATGTATTAAATGTTTCCTTTAAGACACCATGCAACAAATTCCAACAAGTGTCACTTACAGAGGCAAATTCTTCTGGAAATGATTCAATCAAAAAAATTCCATGCCTCAAAGCGTTTGAAAATGAAATCAATATTGAACAAGGAGATAACTAAATTCAGTTATACACAGGGCACCTCTTTGTATTCTGATCCCTTCCTAAATTCATAGTCAAGTGTAATTTCCCTCTCTCACTTCATATTTTGTTCAATTATTTCAAAATAAATATTTCTGTGACACATCCTTATGCAGTGCCTGTATTGACACTACAACTAAATTTTAAAAGCTGTTCAAAGAAAAAGATTTTTTCTTCAATGGCACCCCAAGGATACAAAAGAAAACACCATCCTTTACACAAAGCACTGAAACCAGGGGCTGACAGCCTGTAATATCCAAGCATTGCTCTGGCTCATTTTCTTTCCCCAATTTCTTCTTTCATTTTCAAGACTGCAATGCATTTTGGTGGTGATTTAGTAATATACTTAAATTTGCATAAACTTTCTTGTGATTCTTCAATAGGTTGTTTGCATGGGGGGAAAAAAAAAAAAAAAAAAAAAGAGTTCTAGCTCTGTTGGGAAGCTATCCCATCTAAATAGTGCATCTTCCACTGGCCACAAATTCCTCTTCACAAAGATTTGAAGCAGAATCTTTATTGTTTGCTGGAAACTCAGGTACTTATCACCCTGTGTGTTTACTGAACCTTTAATTATGGCAAAACATGACCATGTTAGTACTAAACTCCAATAGAGACAACTCCTGAATTAGCAAAACGTGCACACAAAAATACAGCATTAGGCTGATTTGCACCTCCACAAAGTAAGGAGAGCACATGCTGCAGCGCAAGGCTGTGGCAGGTGCGGATGGATGGCAAGGCAATGGTGTTCCTCAAAGTATGGGGTGAAGTTCATGGCTGTGGACCTCCTCCTGACAATTCCTTCCACTTGGTGATTAGCTGTGCAACCATAAAAAGAAGTGCAAGTTTTTCTCTCCTGAGTAAATAGATGAGAGAAACCTGTGAAGTGCTGTAGGAGACACATCTTATCTCTGGAAGCACATATCCTGAGTTCTGAACTGGACATACGAGATCTGACAAAATTAGTGGGGTCTACAAGAAGAATTCCTCTCTGGAGTCCTTACATTTTTCCACAAACAATCACAAGTAATTACTGGCTACTCTTAATATTGTAGATAGAATGATTTATGTATGGAATGCAATTAATATAGAAAAGACACCTTAAATATGACAGTGTATTGCAAACCAAGTAAATTTTAGATCTGATTGCTGTATGCTTGTAGAATACCTATAATTTTCCCCTACTTCTTGGAAGAAGAAAAAAATACTTAGAAATATTATTTATAAAGCTTAGATATGGGTAATTTAATTTTAATAATTTCAAAGTTGACTAAAAGCAGAGATCTGCCATTTCAAAACAAACAATATTCCACCTAATTAAACACATCACAAGATGTAGCAAATGCTTGAGAATAATATGTAAGATGCTATGAATTGAACAATTAAGGAATAAACCATTTTGAAATCCTAAAAATAGCTAAATAATAATTCTGTGACTAGGGTATAAAATTTGCTTATAATTTTATATGATTACACAGTTCTTTCAAAATTATCTGGTATTATCATACTTCTTTTATATACACTGGTAAACTACTTTAATTCCAGTAAACACTCAAATTTTAACTATAACCTGTCACTGTAATTAGCACAGTAAAATGAAGTATGTATTTTTTCTTTTAATTGCTTTAGTCTTCATAAAGAATTTTATTTTATTTATTTTATTTTAATTCTAATGCTTACAAGAAGTTTTCACCATAATTTATAATCTCTTCTTCTTTTCAATTTATACTGAATTTTGTACATGAAAGAAGAGAAACATGAATGCCTACCTGGTCCCAAATACCCTGCAGTGTTTTATGCCTTTCCACCATATTTTGTTTTTAACATCTACTTGTAAACATTATCAGTCTTCTCAGACATTTCTCAAAGAGAAATCCCTTCATACTTATAATTTTCATTTCTCTTTTGTGCAGACATTCTAGATTTGCAGCTGTCTACTGTAGAATGGGACTGATCAAAATTGAACAGTTTTCAAGGCAAGGATGCATTATTATTCATTATTGACTTGAATTATACTGCGTTCCTAAGCGATGAAATATGCCCACTGTTGTAACTAATTTATGGGGGGAGGGAAGTCTTAATTGGCTAGCAGAAACAGTTCATTAGACTCTATTTGATATTTTCCCACAGTGTAGTTGAAAAGGGAAACTGCTGATGAGTTAGAAATAGAAACAAAATTTCAAAGTATTAATTAGCTGCCCTTCTTTCTGTACTCTCTTTTTCTAGCGGGAAATGTCAGTCATCCAGAAGAGAAAGAAATTGTCAGATAAACCCAGAAAGGGCGCCTACATACAGGTCAGACAAACTGCTAATCTTCAGTTTCTTGTTCATGTCAGATCTGAGCTTATTAGGAAAGTTATCTGGTGGATAATGACCTTAATCCTCCTATTAGTTACCCACAAAGAAATCTGTTCACAGGCAGTAATCCACAGTTTTCTGCACAGAAAGGTTTCTATCTTAGATCTGCAGAAGAAAACTCTGTTTACTAGAAAGCATTTTGAGAACCTGGAGAAGCAATTATTTTATGCATATCCTTCCAAGAATTATTCTCATGGTAAAATAATTTCTATTTTTTGAATGCAAAGCCTCCTGCATAGGCTGCTACAGCTAATCACAGAACTTTGTGTAATTTTCATAAAATTCTTAGAAAAATTAGACTAATGTATGGAATCACTTTATTCATCTCATCAGTGCTGCAGCTACTGAAGAGCACAATATTGCACTAGCAGATTATTTACCCAACCAAAATTGCAGGGAAACTTTCACTAGTAAGAAGAGCTAGGTAGAGTGTAATTACTCAAGATTAAATGTCAAGCTTCATATATCATCTTTAATATGTACACTAAGTGCCCTAGATATTTAATGACTGTAAGAGAATATAGGATGAGAAAGAAAAAAACACCACCTGTACGAGCAAGATAAGATTCACTGGTTTGTAAACGAGGGAAAAAATACGATATCCAAGCTATTGAAGGTTTGGTGTCATACTTAAAAGTAAATTACACTAAAAAAATATTGCAGCTATAGCTGTATAAAGTTGATTTCCTCATTTCAGTAGTCTAGTTCTAAGCTATGGTATGCGATTTTATTACTTTTTTTCCTCTTCATTTTCACCTTCTGACTCTCACTTGCTCCTAAGAAGCTTTTGTTCTTGCTTTTATCTAAATCAAAGGACCGCTGCCATTACTGATCTGAAAATAAGAGTTGAAAAGAATCACACAAGACAACCATTATTAACTCCCTCCATGACACAACAGCTACAGGTGGTTTCATTTTCCTATAAAATTAATTGATAGAGCATATTATACAATTATACTTAAAGTAGCTAGTATGCAAGTGGATTTTAAATTAAATGGCATGGCCATGGGAATAACAGTAGCATTCTAATATTTTAAGTTCTAGTAAAGCATTACAGAGAGGCTATCTCTTTCCTAAACAAGGTTAAATTACATTTAGTAATAGTAACTAATCAAATTCTGATTTGTTTTACTGCAATGCCCACTGGCTTGCTTGACAAATTAAATTATCTCTAAATTATGTGACTACATCTTCAGCCTACAGACCTGTTTTTCTTTTTATATTAAATCATACTTGAACTTGCAGCAGCAGGAATTTGTAAGCATAAATGTGTGTCTACACAGAAGTGCAGTATAATGGAACTACTAGGCGCCAGTCAAACCCAACTGCTGTACTAGCTATAATAGTGTTATCATATTGCTGTGTTATCATAAAGCTCAGTCTGGGTTAACCTAACCAGTAGAGAATCATCAGTAAAAGTAAACTTGTTCAAAAAAGGCTTGTTGTAGACTAGCTCTAAAATGACTGTTTTTTTCTCTGGCCACTGAACTACCTGAATGGAAGTATGAAGATTATTTTTAAGAAAGCTCAAGCCCATGGCATGCCTCACCTGTACATCTTTAATTCCCACACCTTATTTTGAAGTATTATCCAAATAAATCTTTGACCTACATTCCTCTGACTAACATTGCACATAAGACATGCTTTTCCTGCTTTTAACAAAACTTTTTTTTTTTTCCCTGCCCAACCCTTCTCTTCTTCAGTCTTGTCGCATTTGGAAAGAACATAGTAACAGCAGTGTGTGACCTGCTGATTTTCTTCTTTCACTACTATTTTTGTAATTATACACTGAACCAACAGGACACCATTATCAACCATTTTATTTATTCAAAAAAGGAACCACTGGGAGGTCTGCACATCAAACAGGTAGAAATGATGGGACAGAGTAGCAGCATTCACAGTTCCATATTCAGTCATTTTCTGTTAGCCAAATTATGAATATATCTATTTATGCTTGCCCATACATCTAGGAAGCTACGTTTTTATGGACTGTGCTGTTAGATGACCTGAGAAAGGGACAGGTGTTTTCTGCTGTGATGAAAGAGAAAACAAATGAACCATATATGATAATAGTAAAAGCTAACATTCTAGTAACCAACAGGAATATTCACCATCCCAACCTCCAAACCAACCATTTATCAATTCTAAATCCTCAACCTATCCTGTGCAACACCTCTATTTCAAAACTGGTGTGCCTGGTTCCCTATGGTTCAATGAATGGTTAGCAACTGAAGAAAAAAAAAAAAGTATTATTAAACATGATCATAAGAACATCGCTACTGTGCAGCTCTTTTCTTGTGATGCACCTTTCTCTGATATAAAATAACTCATGTACAATCCATGTTCTATTTATCTCCTTGGCTTTTAGAAAGATGAAGAACTGTATTTTTCCATAGCAACAGGAAAGTATTCTAAATTAAGTCTGAAGTGGCTAACATATTTCTACACTTAATGTACTTGTTAAAAGATGAGTGTATCTGTCCTATAGAGAGGAGCTACAATAAATTAACCCATATTACATGGCTGCAGCACATTTAAGAAACATAACTAAAACCCCCCTGTAATCACCATCTTGTTCCTTAGGTGCTTATAGTAAGACTTGGACTTGCACAGATTTGACTACAGATCTGCGATGTGTGGTTACCATTCGGAATTATGGAATATTCAGAATTAGTCCACAGCATTTGCTTATATATTGTTGTTTGATTTATTAACAGCTTCTGAACATGTCATTGTCTATTTTTTTACCACTGACAAAAAAAAGCGCCTTATCAGATGAGGCCAAACCTGGATTACTGTGCCCTGCTCACAGTACAAGGGAGACATGGACATACTGGAGAGAGTCCAGCAGAGGGCCACAAAGATGTCTAAGGAATGGTAACATCTCTTCTTTGAGTAAAGGCTCAGAGAGCTGGGACTGTTCAGCCTAGAGAAAAGAAGGCTCAGGGGGGACCTCATCAATGTAGATCAATACCTGAAGGCAGGGTGCAAAGAAGACGGAGCCAGGCTCTTTTCAGTGGTGCCCAGTGACAGGACCAATGTCAATGGGCACAAACTGAAACACAAGAGGTTGCCTCTGAACATCAGGAAACACTCTTTTACTGTGACGGTGACTGAACACTGTCACAGCTTGCCCAGAGAGTCTGTGGAGTCTCCATCCTTGGAGATACTCAAAAGACTTTGGACACAGGGCTGGGAAACTGGCCCTAGGTGGCCCTACTTGAGCAGGAGTGTGAGACCAGACAGTCTCCAGCGGTCCCTCCCACCTCAGGCATTCTGTGATTCTGTGATTTACATTCCTTCCAACAACATTTCAGAACTTCCTTTTCTGAGCAGAACCTTTTTCAGGTCATCTAGTTTTATATATTATAAAATCTGATTAATTTTTGTGGGCAATATTTTTTGTGGTTAAATCTAATTCCAAGTACACTTAAAAATAAACCTTGTAGGGCCAGCTCTCTTCTTGCTTCTGGACACTGAAGACTTTTTTTTTCAGTGTAGGGCCTGAAATTCACCCAGAGTGAAAGGGTTTGCTGAGAAATTGTAGGAGTATCAACAAAAGGAAATGAACAAGGATACAGGGATATAAATGCATATAATCCCCATATTGAAAGCAAAAAGAAGGGTGTTTTTCTTTTTCTTTTTTTCATTCAGAGCTTTCCCTCTATTGGGAATCTCAGAGGCTTCTAAAGCTCCAATTCCCACATGAAAAGTATAAGTTAGCCAGAGTACTAATAGTTCAGGAAATTTAAAGGTTTTGTGAGTTAGAGTTCCATTCTTCCACAAAAAAAAAAAAAAAAAAAAAAAGAGAGAGGGGAAAAAAATTATGGGGAAGGATTTAGAATAAATAGCATAACTTGATGTTTCTCAGCTCCCAATGCAGTTTTTTCTTGGCTTACAGCTATATCCCAGTGTAGAAACCTACACTGATATTTGAGGATCCATGCAACACAATGAAAAATTTTCTGCTCCAGCAATTTTGCTGTTCTAGCACTCTGAAAAGCAGCAGCAGTATAAAACCAAACCCCAAAGGGAGCCATGAGCTTACAACACCTTGTTATCACTTAAGTAAGTAAAAGGAAGTTTACAGCTCTTCCCAGATGAAGCATTATAATGTCCAAATAATTGCAGCATCACGAATTTCTTCTAGATGCTGAAATGAGGGAAGCAACAAAATACAGAAGCACACTATCTTGAACTGTCAACAAAACTTTAGACACCACTTTTGATTGTGTTCTGCTACTGCAGAGATCAAATATTTTCTTCTTTAGTAGCTTTGCAGGGTTTAGCACAGCCTCTATACTATCCATGCTTACAGCTTAGATCAGCAGATATTCCCTTACGCACAGAGGGTTTGTGGGTCATGAGAGGTTCATTTTCACGTACTTCTCGACATGCATATTGCCATACCCAAATTCCATAAATTAGACATCTGAATGTTTTCCTCCTGTTAAACCAGCATGTTTTGCAGCTGGCTGGATTTTTAAGTAATTTTAAAGCTATTTTCAACCATTTTTAAGACGAAGAATATTCTTGCTGCCATTAATACTTTGGGAATCATTTCCCCCCAGTAATCATCTGTGCACCAGGTTATAGATTTTAATTTCTCTATCTTCTCAGAAGCAACTTCCCTAGCTTTCCAATCATGTTGCTCTTTTCTTTTTTTAGGCAAAACAGTTATATGGAAAAAAATTAGTAACTATATTTTAGGTAGTGTTCAACGAGTCATGAGCAAGAATGTCTGATGAGACAGCCAGCCATAGCCTTAGCATTTCATTAACTTCTTCCTCTCATAAAAATAATATTAAATGTTTAATAAAATTTTGTCTTATTTCGTATTCAAAAGCAAATACATTTCAGCATTGCTTTCCCCCCAACATTAGATTCCCATGTACGCCCTTAGTTTTCAGGAACTTGTATTTCAGTTGGGGTACTCCAAGAGTGTGCCAAGACTTCAGCCCATTCTCTCACTGATGCTTGTTTTGGTAATGTTTATTTTCAAACTTATTCTTGGAGATCTTTCTTTGCTAACAGTGACAGTAACACACACTGTGTTTCTCTGTGATACGCTGGAGAATAATTAGACTGTTCGAAGACTGCCTGAAGAGGTCTGACAGTTTGTTGCTATCATGTTGTCCCTTCTGCACTTGCTTTCCTGCTTGTCTGATGCAGTGCGAACTTTCACAGATCATTAATGCTTAAGCCAGACAAAAAATAAGTTGACATAAACAACTGCCTGAACAGGTCTGACAGTTTGTTGCTCTCTATCATGTTGTCCCTTCTGCACTTGCTTTCCTGCTTGTCTGATGCAGTGCGAACTTTCACAGATCATTAATGCTTAAGCCAGACAAAAAATAAGTTGACATAAACAAAAAACAGAAACTGAAGCCTTTGTCCTCAAGATACTTTGCAAACAGTTCTCATTTCAGTTTGAGTACTGATCTCACGGTTGTAGTCCAAGACTAGGGATCCTGTGCAGGCTCAGGAGAAAGACAAAAGCCAGACTCTAATCATGAAAGAGCAAGCAAGCAAGGAAACAAATCCTGGGCAGGTTTTAACTGAGATAACCAGCACAAAGATATCGCAAGACAAAGTCAAAACTTGCTGTCATACCAGATATATGCAAAGAAAAGCAGCAGCCAAGCAGCCACAGCGTTCCTTACTGTGTGGGTTTCAATGAGATATACAGCCTGTATGCTCATATGCAGCAGCAGAAAAACACAGTTCAGTCCAACTTTGTATTTTTAACATGTTTTATGATTAAGCTTGATTTTCTTAACATAAGTATAAAGGACGTGTTTATAGAACTAATACCTCTGAAAGGTATTCCTTAAATTTTCTGATTTGGATCTTGGCTGCAGGAAGAAATCAAGTTTATATTATATGGTGCTCAGCCATCCAGTAAATTCTCTTGGTGAATTCAAGTCCACTACATTTTTTTTCCTAATGAATTACACTGTGTAGCACACCAAAACAATTACATATGATATCTGCTCTGAGTCGCCAGCTAACAGAACACAGTGGCTGTCTCGCTCCTTCACTACCAGAAGGTTGTTTTATTTCACTTTTAATTGTTTGGGGGGAAAGGGAATGCAACTGCTGTAAAGGTTAAGCAATTCTTGCTGCCTTGTCTGTTGAACTGAGGCTCCCATTTAGCAGAGTGAGGGAATTTCTGATCCCCAAAGAAGTTTCTCAGTGGTATCAATGAGTTAAAAACCATAAAGCTTTTTAGTGTAGATGGAGAAAAAATTAAAAATTAGTTAAACAATTTGAACAAATACAATAATTTCTCCCACCTCAAACCCCAGTACATACTAGATTATTTGGAAATACATTCTCCATGGATCACTAAGTTTGAAAAACATGTATCCATCAAGATTTTTCTTAAAAAATAAATACAAGGTGTCTTTTTTCCAAGGTACTACTTACACAGGGTGTCTCTGAAGGAGGTTAGGCATAAAAGGATGGGCTGACGCAAAACTAAGGTGATTTTATACTCCACGTGAACACAGATCAGCAAAAGGCAAGGTTCAAAAAAGCAAGACACAAAAATTAAGGAATAGTCCCCAACAACCTCAGCCTCTCTGCAACTGTCAATCTCCAAGGAAAACAAAATTAATATACTCCAGACACGGAGGAGTGGTGTTTTGCTCATTTTTGCATTTCCAGACTTTATGGTGGTTAAATCAGTATTTTTCAGAGTACGCCCTGTGCTGACAAGCAGTAAGAGTGAGAAGTTCTCAGAAGGTATTTGACAGGAGGGGCGGTTTTAGCCCACCTGTGGAAAGAGGAAAAGGGTTGCAGACACCCTCAGAATACCCGACGGAGATGCCAGACCCCAGCTGCAGCCCTATCCACAGTCCTAATGACTGGTGCAATGATCTGTGCAATATAGCTTTCCTGAAGCAAAAGAAGAAAAAGCAGGTAACACCACACGCTACAGGGGATAATTGTCTGCTGGTTTAGGGGTATCTGTAGCATTTTGAAATACATCAAGAGCTCAAAGAATAAAGAGATCAAAGCTAGACACATGGTCCCAGGCATAGCAGCTCATTGCTCTGTGAAGCAATTGATGGCCAGTGACCCTGGTGATTTGGTACAGTATATTCTTACTAGTTCAAAAGTGACTCACACTTTGAGTGAGAGTTTAGCTTTCACCTTATTATTTTCATTTTGTGCCCTGAGATAGCAAATTTTCAGCAGTAAAACAGATGTTGAAAATATTTTTTCAGCCAGAATCATGACCTGATGTACAAAAGGACACAAAAACAGCAGTAAGAGAATTATTAATACTAAGAAAAGCTTTTCAAGTTTGTGTGGGGTTTTTTTGTTTGGTTTGTTGCCTTTTTTTTTTTTTTTTTTAAGGAAACTCTGTCTTAGGAATTTCTTGGTTTGAATCTGGAGGTCTTTTCTTGTTTATTCTTTATCAGCATGTACAATTCAAGTAAAATTTCTGTGCAAGTGTTTGAATTTTAACATGTAGAACATTCAATTTTTAAACAGAGACTGCTCCTATACATAAATACGGCATGGAATATACTTTAGGAAACTCAGACACTGCATATACCAACATATATCAATGTATATAAATTCCTGTGATATAAAGTGCACTGGTAGTCAGTGATTTCTGTAGAAGATACAGGATTTTGTAGTTTTAAGATCTACTTAGTTAAACCAGCCTTTTTTCCTTGGGAAAAATTTATAATACCTTTAAATTACAACACTGCATTCTAATATTAGAAGTCAGAAGTTTAAAGTTTGAAGACATCTTTAGGATAATGAAGGAGGGAAAGACTGTAGATTTTGGTTTTGCTCAAGAAAAACAAAAAGAAACATACGCTAACAGGCTGCTAAGTCTGTTAGACTCAAGACATCGAAAAACCCAAACTACTAAAGAATTATAAATTTTTACTCCCTTTAAACAGGGATGAACTAGGTAACCTGTGTAGACACTTCATGTTTCTCTTTCTCTACTCCTGTACTTCAACCAAATCCCGCTGGGATATTTATAAGCAATACTTTATTTCACCAGTGGAAGTACATATTAAAGATGTAGACTGACAGTAGGTATATCTGGCCTACTTTTAAAGACTCAGGAAGAGCATATATAAAAAAATGCCTCCACCTATGCTAACTTTTTTAAAAGTTGTAAAATAAACAGATTGGATCACAATATCATAGCAAGCAGACAAACAGTTATGAGACAAACCAATTAGGAAAGCTAGAAAAAATGTGTCTTTAGGTGGACACTTGAGAATTTGTGGAAGCTCCTTAATGCTGTACTTGTGATTCAAAGATGCACATGTCATGGTGCCTCCCCCGCCCCAGGAGTTTAGCTGCCTCTACGCTAGGCCAGCTCCCCGGGGAGCGAGCGCTGATTGAGGAACTGTGACTGTCCATGAAGCTGTCTGAGAAAGAGTTGGAAGAAATCACAATCTTTCTCTCAGGAGCTGTGTTTACACTGAGGCTCTTGCTCTTACTGGCTTCCAGGGCTACATTGCAGTCATACCCGTAACTAAAAAAAAAAAAAAAAAGTCTTCTACATCAGCAAAGTTTGCACACGGACTACTGATAAATTTAATAGAAGCGTCAAGGAAAAGATTTTCTATTTCACAATGACCCTTAGTATACAGGTAAATAAGCCATGAATGCTTGAGAAGAGGGATCTAAACCATGTTAACCGACTATGCTTGTAAGATGAACACAAAATGCTTGTGCGTCACTGGCAATCCATTTGTACAGACTATAACAGACATAAGTTAATACATTTTTCATTTTGGGAATGCTAGCCAGTTGCAGAATAGATACCAAAAAAGATTTATATTGTTATTGCGCTGAAATATCTCAGGAACTTAGGTCCATAAAATATTATGCCACTTTCATCCATCTGCCATCTTTTATCTGTTGTCTTCATCTCCCTTGAGAACTAGAGCAGTCTTTCCCACACAGCTGTAATCGTTCTAGCTGTGCCTCCAGCACTCTGTAAAAGAGTGACTATCTACATCTGTTAAATCTCTTCATTTTTTTCCCCCCAAGTTGCAAACCAATTTATAATGAATAGCAAGTACCAATCTGCTTCTAAATTGAATGGAAGAAAGATCTTTGTTGTGCTTGCTGATTAGCAGGTTCTTCTACTACCACTGTATTTTTATCTGCTAGGAGATCATGGTCCCCCCAATCAAACTATTTTTCTGCTAAGAGATAAAAACTCTTCGGTTTTCAATTCCATACCTTCGTGGACACGTCAGACTCACCAGATACCACTGCTGACACAGTCAGCTGACACAGTCAGCAGTTCTGCTTATGCTTTCTTTAACTCTATGGTTCACTTTTCCTGCCTAGCAAAGACAAACTGATTACTCTTTACAAAACTGGGCTGAAGGAAAGGAAAAACCAGAAAACCAGATTCATGTAGTTTAGCTGTAAAAATTCCTGGTTAGCTCAAACCAAGGAAGACCATGCAACCTGATCATATTTTGTGATCCTACCTTCATGTTTAGAAAAGGTTAGCGGTGCTGTCCCTTCTGGAATTACTAGGTATCACTGAAGTACACCCCTCCCTTTCAATACTCATTGCTCCTTTATCAGTAGCTGCAGTGATGAACAGCTGGTTAAAATCTTAAAGTAAAAAAAAAAAAAAAAAAAACCAAAACCAAAAACAAAACAACAAACCCAAACCAAAATTAAAACAGAAAGTCCTTGCTTCTAAGTTACAAGAGTTACTAAATTTCTGCTCCAGAAAATTAGCCCACCAAGCCCCTAAATCTAATACTTTATCAGTCTAATTAAACTCCAGGTATATATATGTGACAATATATACAGTGAAAAATGAGTCAACAATGTTTACTATCAGTGCAGATGTAGAGGCAAAGAAGCCCTTGGTGAAATTCAGGATCCATCTTCATAAGGAGGGCTATCTCCATCCTTCACAACCCTCCCCCAGTAATGTGCTACCATTTTTCTTCTGAACAAACTCCGACTCCAGAACGTACCATTTGCCAGTTGACCCTCCCATAACATTAAGTCTGTCTTTTTTCTAAAGGATTCTTTGCAACAAAGATGAATCAATCTTCCTAAAAGATAGTAAAAAAATTGTTAGTTTCTCAGCCATATTTTATCTGTCATCACTTCACTTTGTGCCCATAGCTCTGTACAGAGGAGACAGCAGTACAGAGCCTGAAAATTTTACTTCAAATTGAAGTATTCCCATACGAAATAGAAGAAAAAAAGGTTTTTTCTTTGCTTGGAAGCTGGAATGTCTTTAATGAAGTTACAAAATTCTAAGAAGCTTTATCCTAGTCTAGTTTACTTCAAATTAATAAAGCAAAGTGAAACTAAAGTGCGATTTCACATCTTATTCTGTACATGTTAATCTCTACTAAGGTAGCTGCAGAGCAGTTGTGTCATAATATTATGCTATTTCCATTTTGTATATTCTGCTAGATAAGCACTGCAACTGCAAATTAGTTTTGATCAGTACTGCCATCTGCTAATAAGGAAAGCTGCTTTTGCACGTAGCAAGCTGTTGTGCTGAATACTAGTGCTAAGAACAGTCTTTCTGCTCATAATCACTAAGATAACTGACAATAAAAGGAAGCTTTTTTTTTTCCTCTTTTACTCTCACACGCAGAATATAATAATGAGGTTGTATCCAATGGATCCTTTGAGACTATGCTGTTTCAAGCACTAAATACAAATTAGGAAATACTAGCTTCAGGTTTGGAACTGTATTGCTAATACATAGGAAGAGTGAACCAGGCAGTCAGTAATAGATGACTAGAGACAGGTAGTTAGAAAATGCAAAAAAAACTTAAAAGAGAAAAGAAAAAATTAGCTCAAAGGAAGGAAAAGGGAAAACACAGCAGCAGCAGGAGTAGCTATCTGACTTCAGGTATGATTTGGGCCTTGCAAACTTTTGTTTAAATAGCATAAATATAAAAGTTAAATATTTCTCATTTCGTATAACAATTGAAGGCAATAAACATTATATGGATCAGCCAGTTGAGGAAGTTAGCATCAATGGATAGAACTTTCACAGAGAGAAAATGTTTGTAGCACTCCTGAATACACTAAACTGTATCAGCTAAAAAACGCAAATTCACAGTTACTTCAAGAAGTAAAAAGAAAAAAAATATTGCTGTGTGACAGAAGTTCCTCTGCTTCTCATGCTAGGAAATATTTCTTTGGGTGTTTAGTTTGGTTTAGTATTTTGATTTTTTTAGATACTATGTGACCAAATTACCATGGACTTCAGTATTTCTGAGAGTCCATTGTGTGATATTGCTGTATCTTAATAGTAGAACTGCAAAGGCAAGTTACACCAATGCTGATTAATACCTACTCTGCATAACCCTTGTCCCCATGATTTACTATTATACTCGATAAATGAAACTACTGAATATTTTAACACTACAAGAACCTGAAGATTATTCACATATTGGTTTTAGATTGGAGCATTTCATATTCATCATTATCCTAAAATGATGAGACTAACTCTGCTTCAGGACATCATCTTCAGCCAGGACAGCACTGAAGCAGCAAGTCCTCAAGGTGTACTGAAGACAATGAAACTTGAACATATACATGAAGTTACCAGAATTACATTTCTGTATTCACTGCTCACATAAACAACAAGTGGTACTGATGTTACAGAAGGAAGTACAATTAAAGGGCATTGCTAAATGTTTTGTAAAAGTTTCCTCCCTCAGAAGATGAAGAGCAGGTTTACTTGATTCAGAAAGAATCTGACCAGCTGTATCATTTATTTGATACATATTTTCTGTGTGTTTTAAGAATTGTATTGAAGCTTCTAAAGAGGAATAATAACCGGAAGAAAAGCCCCATCCATTAGAAAACACAGGCAGACAGGATCAGAACCTAAGCTGAGCTACATCCATTAGGAGATACTGCTAAGGAAAGAAAGAAGCTGCACACCCTGATAAGAATTCTGTTATTTACAAATACCATTCTATTTAGATATATTCACAATAATAATTTTAGATCAATATTGAAAAAAAAAATAGTTGACAAATACACCTACCTTGACAGGTTGTAATTGCTATGCATGTGGTACAAAATTAAAATTACACAGCCTCCTTGTACACAGGATAATTCCTTTGTTTTATAAATTTTATACTGCTATAAGTATTCCAAGATAAAGGATGTAAAGTATGGAAAGATAAATGTTGTTGTAAAACTTGTTTCAAATGCTACATCTTTCTGTCCTTTGTAACTTAATTTTGACTTGGCCATACTCAATTAGCAGTACACTGGGGATGACATAAGTATGCAAATATCTACACACTTGAAGTATTATTGTCTCCTTATAGGGATTTAATATACAATAGAAATCTACAGTAAGTTCTTGTTCAAATGCTGCACGGTCCAGGAGTGGGAGTACGGGCCCTTATGCTAACTTCGGAAAACTAAAACTCACCTTTGCAAAATATCGTCATGGTGGCAGTCAGCTGCTTCAGGAGATATTTTTTTTTTTAGTTATCTTCTTTCTCTCAGGAAAATATTAAATTGTAAGGCTTACTTTGATAATATTTGAAAAACTATTTCAGATCCTTTTATGATAGTAATTGAAATGTGAGTTATTGCTATTTTGTCATCCCCATCACTACCTGCTAATGCTTACAGCTCCTTCATCAATATCCACCACCATTTTTGCTTCGAATTTTGCTTGTTGAGCTTTTTTTCATCTCTGCTCATATTTTTGTCTTCTTATTAGCTCAACCCCTTGCTGCACACAGAAATTAAACAAAAGGGTTGAAGGTATGCTGCTTTTAATTTAAAGGATTTCATTCCATGTGTTTAATCATATTAAATAGATTGTCAAATTAGTGGTTAAAGCAAGTAGAGAAAAATCTGTACAATAAAGAGATTTTTCTTTTTTATTGTATTTATTTACAGTAGAAAATTAATTTGTTTTACTCATATAGCTTTTGAGGATAAAAATAAAAATGAATTTGTTCTATACAGTTAATGGAAAATATGAGTATTTCATATTTCTTAAAAACCTAATAGTTTAAAATATTAGTAACACAATAATTATTCCAAAACTTAGTAACATGAAACTGTAATCAAACTATCACTTTGTTACATTATAGCTACCATAGTTACGAAAAGCCAAAGGCAGGCTTCCTAGACTTGCCTAAATTTTGAGTTCTCTTGCCTGTGTTTCAGATTATCCTTATTCAGTTCATTTGAGTAATCTTAAAGGGAAAATATGTAGGAAACACTAAAGAACAGCAGAAACCTAGGACTTCACACTACCAGCAAGTAGCCTTTTTTTCTAGGCTACAGAATCAGGCTGCACTTGCTTATTATTTTTGATCCCAGAAACCTGCCTTTTACTGATAGGCTGCTGTGCAAAGGAACAGAGAAGAAAGAAAAAAAAAAAAAAAAAAAGCACCAGTACCTCTTCTCTTACAGATCACCTTATAAAGGAGACTAGAGTTTTTAATTCCAAATGGATGCAATACTTCTCAGAAGTCCTAAATCAGACCTTTATTCAGATAAATCTTTGTGCCTACTAGAGAGCTGAGAAAACTCCCTTCTATTTGCACATTGACAGGTACTCTATTTCAGAAATTAACGGAGAGGAGGGTGGAGAACATGGATATGTATGGATAGTTTTGTCCATATGATCTCTTGCCCAAAGGAGAGTCCCAGACAGAGATTTCATCATTTCCTTGATGTCTGCCTGTCCTAATAGACCTCAGTTCCCCCTTCCCATCCCTGCCCACAACCACTCCTCGCCCGCTGCCATCCCAAATGCCCAGCCATTTAGGAGACGACATTGCTCTTCTCCTTGAGATTCTTCCACTTTTCCCAGGTCATTCACTGTTCCACTGGAATGGGAATTGCTTTTTCCCTCAACAGGACCAGCAGGAAATGAGGTGGGTCTGGATGTGGGCACTTTCACCCTCCCATCAGTTGCCCTTTTAGGGGGACACTAATTTCTTACTGGCTCTTCCACTAGGAAAAAAATATTTAAATTTACCAAGACATTTCTGATTGCATTACTTGTTAATATTGATGTAGTCTTTCCTTTTTACTCCAGTTCAAGTAAAATTGGATTCAACTTTATACTAATGAAAGGCACCATCCAACAGCATTCTCGCAGAGGTCTGGGCGTAGCTACTGATATATACAAAAGCACATACAAGAGACAACTGTCTAATCAGCTGGAATTTTGAGTCATTAAGATTCAATCTCCAAGCACATTTAGTGTGCATCCTGGCATGTTTTATTAGGCTATTATTTCTTTTCTCTAGTACAGTTATTTAAGCACAGAATCTAGCATGATCAATATAGAGGGAAAGATTTATTGCTGTAATCATTTGGGGGCTTTTTTTCCACCTCTTCCATGCATTTCAGCAAGTATATTGCCAAACTGCTTTAAATTTCATGGGGCATTTAATTGAACAAATGCAGAACAGAAATGTGATCACAGCCCTTGGACAGAAATCCTGATCACCCACTGCACAAATACTGAACTGACTTGGAACTGTGCAAAGTGTAAAATACTCTTTTCCATTTCTCTAGATTCTTACTACTATGATAATTACAGTGCATATTCAAACATTAATTTACACTCATTAGAGTGCAGTAACCCCAGCTGTTTTAGCAGCAGTATCTCCTTACACATACAATTGCAGGCTTTCCTGGTGCTGCATTATATTGATGATTTTCATAAATAATAATATGCTTTTAAATAGTTCTCTTTCACTGTCTGATGGAGTAGAAAAAGACAAATTAATATATTTTAATGATATATTAGTTCTATACATTTCCATTGCATCTTTTATATCAAAACCAATTACCAATGAGTGAAACATCCCTGAGAATAAGCAATATATTTTATCAAGAGAAAAATCACAGGGATTAAAAAAATATGTTTGAAAACTTTTTGCAGCTGTTTAGCTGCACTTTATTAATTTTTTTTTGTTACAAGAGTATTGATTGGTATCTCACAGTAAGCTGACATTTACACATTCATAAACCTTTTCTATTCCCATCTCAGACACATTCTGCTTTTGTGGATCACCCTTGTCGTACTAAGTTTCATGTTGGTTAATCGAGGCAGAGAAGCAGGATCCCTGTTAGCAGAGCTGTTCTGAAAGCAGGTATGGGCTGTTCTTTAGAACAATCAGTTTTCAAACACATCTTTTTTGCTCAAAGGCTGTTCCAGTGTTCTCATCATGAGCACCTCATTTAGAGCCTCATGACTCATCTGCTCAATTTCCTCAAAACTGAAGAGGGCACTAAGATAGGTTAGGATGATAAAAATTTCATTAAATGAGACAAGCTAGAAAAGACAAAAAAGTTATTTTAACTTCAAGTGTAAAAAATGTGAGCAATCCCACTCTGAGAGCATTTGTCTCATTCCATTTTTCAGAATATCTCAAAGAAAATCTTTCAAGTGGATTAATTCCTGGCCACAGAGACATCAGTGATAGCTTTGCTATTGTTTCAACTAAATTAATGTTTTCACCTGCTGTAGTTAAGGATTGTACCTGGTAACATATACCTTAAAACAAAGAAAAATATATTTTATTGCATTCTTATATGGGCTGTGTGAATTAGCTTTTGATTCCCAATGGAAGCTTGGTGTCCAATTCATTTAAATAGTACAAATTTATAATCAAATGTGTATTTACAGATATGGAGAGACATGAAATAAGTGATAATCATAGTACCATCTAAATTAGTACCTTCCAACATTGCATTAATGATTTAAATGGCAATGCAGAAGTGCATCTACTGTCTTTTGAATAACATTTTAGCTTTTACATTGCGGATCACTTGTTAACATTCTATTTAAAGAACACAAATTGTGCTATTATTAATCAACTACATCATTTAGTAGTCCTATTTTGTAGATAAACTTTTTTTTCACCCTGAAGTTTTGTTGTGCATGCTGTGGTATGCATCTTAAATTCAGATTTTCATGTTAGATAAGAATCATTTCCTCCTGATGCATTACATAATTTATATGCTTTCTAAAGAGTTATAAACAGAAGTTATTTGACTGACCAGAGAACATCCATAACAGATGCAGTGCCATCTTAGTAGCAAGAAACACAAGATTTATGAAATACAGACCGAATTGGCAGAGAGGACTGTCAGCTTTGTGAAGAAGTGGAAACTATCTTTTTCCTCACTGAAACAAGAGAAAAATGTGTGTGCACATCTCTGTTCTGGGCTAGGATTTGGTTCATTAATCAATTCAATGACAATGTTTTCTGATACTGCATCTTTAGTTAATATTTCATAGGAGTTACAATCAGTGAGAAATGGGGAAACACACTTTATCAGAGAGTGTAGTGAGAGGACAAGCGGTAACAGTTATAAGCTGAAAGAGGGTAGATTTAGACTAGACATTCGGAAGAAATTTTTCACTGTGAGGGTGGCGAGACACTGGAACAGGGTGCCCAGGGAAGTTGGGGATGCCCCATCCCTGGAGGTGTTCAAGGCCAGGCTGGATGAGGCTTTGAACAACCTGGTCCGGTGGAAGGTGTCCCTGCCCATGGCAGGGGGGTGGAACTCACTAATCTTTAAGGTCCTTTCCAACGCTAACCATTCTATGATTTGAAACAGTAATTCTGATTTAGACAAAAATATGAGCTTTTTTTCAAAGAAAACATTTCTGAAATGCTGTCAAGGTTCTCTTGCAGTCCAGTAGCTCTCTCAACATCATCTTAGATGAGATGCATTTAATTTCATGACAGCATTTTGCTGATGAATGGTTGGAAAACTTGCCGTTGGAGAGGGCTGCAGGCAGAGCTTCAAAGCTTGTGAGCAGTGGTTTGTTGCACAGGTTGGTGTGGTGGGAACTGTCCAGAAGTTCCACAGAGGAAAATGCAGTCCCCAAAAAATTATATGGTTGCATATAACCAAAAAAATTGTTGTGGTCAGTGATACTTGAAGTTGCAGATGAATCTGCATGGATTAGTACATTTGAGTTTCATTACCTGCACAAACTAATTTGGCTTAAAGAAGAACATACCATGTCAGGCTAAAATAAGAGTGGAAGTGATTTCAAGAAATAGCCAATGATGTACTAGTTGCTGTCACAACTGACTCAATATTGTGCAAAAAGAAAGTAGACTGCTTTAGAGGTTGCCTTCCAGCAATAGGGTCTTATAACTGATGCAAAAGAAATATCTAACCTTTAGCATGATACGGTGGTAATGATGACAACAAATATCTCTTGATCTTTATGACTTACGAGGAGACTCAAAAATACATGTCAAAACCCTAGACTGTCTCATCAGTGAATGTCAATAACAAGCCACTTTTCTCTTCAATAATAATTTCATGAAAATATGGAAATAAAAAGTTACTGAAGCATATCTAGTGATAGAGGAGACTGATTTTGACAGCATAGTAGCAATGTGGAGTTAATCGAACTTTTTGGTGACATTACAGATCCCAAAACATAGTACAGAATTTTATAATTTTCTTACAGTTTTTCCCTTATGAAAAATACTTAGAATAGAATATTTCATTTCAAAGGGACTTATGACAATCATCTAGTCCAACTGTCTGACCACTTCAGGACTGACCAAAAGCTAAAGCATGTTATTAAGGGCACTGTCCAAACGCCTCTTAAACACTGACGGCGCTGACCCCCTCTCTGGGAAGCCTGTTCCAGTGTTTGATTGCCCTTTTGGTAAAGAAATGCTTCCTAATGTCCAGTCGAAACCTCCCCTGGCCCAGCTTTGAACCATTCCTGCACGTTCTATCCCTGGATCCCAGGGAGAAGAGATCAGCACCTCCCTCTCCATGTCCCCTCCTCAGGAAGCTGTGGAGAGCAATGAACTCGCCCTCAGCCTCCTTTTCTCCAAACTAGACAAGCCCAAAGTCCTTAGCTGCTCCTCATAAGACATTCCTTTCAGCCCTTTCACCAGCTTTGTTGCCCTCCTCTGGACACATTTGAGTACCTTCACAACCTTCTTAAATTGTGAGGCCCAGAGCTGCACGCAGTACTCCAGGTGGGGCCGCACCAACATGGAATACAGTAGGATAATCCCCTCTCTTGACCAGTTGGTTATACTGCGTTTGATGCACCCCAGGATACGGTTTTCCCTCTTGGCTGCCGGGGCAGTGTATTCAGCCCACTGTCAGCCAGCACACCTAGATCCCTTTCTGCAGGGCTGCTCTCCAGCCACTCGTCTCCAAATTTATACTTGTGCCCCATGTTACTCCATCCCAGATTCAGAACTGAGCACTTGGATTTGTTAAATTTCATGCCATTGATGCCTGTTGAATGCTCTCATCTGTCTAGATCTGTCTGCAGGGCCTCTCATCCCTCAAGAGAGTCAACAGCACCTCCCCGTTTGGTATCATTGACAAACTTGTTAATGGTGCATTCAACTCCTGCATCCAGATAATTGAAAAATTTTTGAGCAGAACTGGACCTAGGGTTGAGCCCTGAGGAACACCACTAGTGACCGGTTGCCAGCCAGATGTAGCCCCATTCACTACAATCCACTACTTAATTTTGGGGTGTTAAAAATGCATGCCCTTATGAAAGAAGAATAACAAAGAAAAGGGAGGTTTTGGTTGGTTAATGAAGGGAGGGCTTAAAATGTGCTCAAAGACTCAGGCTCTTTTGCATGTTTGTGTTCCAGGATTTCTGGCTATCTTTGAGCTAGGCATTTCACTTTTGGCCTTAGTTTGCTGATCTGTGTATTGAAGTTATGCTGTCTTACACAAAAACATAACTTTCTGAGATTTAGTTTGACCACAATATGAAAGAAGTTTGAGTTATTTATTGTGATTATTATATTTCTCCCACTGATCTAACCTATTATCTCAGAGAATTCATTTCATACTCTTCAGTCTTTCACATTTATCATTGTAGGACCTGAGGAAGATACAGTTAAAAAAAAAAAATCAAGAACGTAGATTTTGATCAGACCTCAAAAGTATTTGTAGAAACGTTTACACAGCCTGCTGTAACAAAGCTTTCTTATGCGTACCTTTGTGTGTTAACAAGCAAAACAAAACCAACAAAATATCTATATCTTCATTTTTTAATTATCACTAGACTGTCAGAAAAAGAGCACACCTTGTTTTCCCACACTCAAATGTACACATCTAAAACACTGCAGTGAAATTAGTGGTAATGGACTAAGTGGCAATGAGGTAGTAATGATATCCTTAGGGCTAAATATCTACTTCTGGTAAATTACTGCAGGTGTTGTTCTACCAAGTGTGTATACAATTTTTCAAACACAATGGATTATAGCTACAACAGCCATGAGTAAAACTCATATTGAAAAAGCTCTGCATGAACTGTTTCACAGCAGCTTTTTAAATAAATCTCTTGAACAGTAAAGATGCAGAAGTCATAGTGAGACAGTATTCTGCAGATACAGATCTTCAGAAAAAGTAAATCAATAGAATTTTCCTTTTACTGGTATCACAGTAGTCAAACAGTCTAGCTGAAAGTGATTAAAATACATTATACATGTTGCTTAGCGTTTTAAAAAGCATCTATTAACTAATCAATGAACAAAAAAGTTGCTGGTGTAGTTTTAGGTTTATTTTGTCTTAATCTCAAAGATCAGGTAAATTTGCTCGTTTTATCACATTGCCCTTTGGAAAGGGAAAGCACAATACACTTGTACTGGCATAAATTCATATATTGAAAAAAACATGAAAAACGGGGTCTCACCAGGCCCACAATAATTGTGGGACCTCTGAAGCACAGGAATAGACTACATTAATAATATTCTTACTAATTACATAAGAAATTATGAATTGCACATCATGCTATACAGCATGTTAAATAAATATTGGCTTCTCTCTGAAAATTATCTTCAAAGTTTTCAATGATCAGAGCTTACGAGGCATTAGCAAGATATTTCACAGCAGGTTTGAATATAAATGGTCTGTTGTCATTGTGTTTTCAGATTATGGATTAAGTTAAGGACCAAATTCCACTGGCAGTAAGTAAAAGTAAGAGAAGTTACCTTGAGGTCTGAGAGTCATTGTGATGCAGAGACCAAAGGTATAAACGTAGGCTCAGAAACATTTAGATCACAAAATGAACAACAGAAAAGCCATAAGCAGAGGCCAGATCTGCTTTCCATTCTTGGTCTTTAATCACAAACTAATTTTTCCATTCCTAGTGATTCATTGGATTTCCAGAATAATGAACGATTTGCAGGATCCAGTTTATCAATAGAAAGCAAACAGTATTTGGCTGACTACTCAAGACTTCCTTCTGTCAGTAAATGAGATGAAAATACTCATATTGTTCTTTTGTTTTTCAGTGAAATCCTCTCAGCTAGAGTCACTTTCAATATGGGAACCATTTGAATGATTAACACCTTTTGTTCTTCTCCCCAAGTATTCCAGAAACACAACACAGCAGGAGATTAATTTTTATTTATTCTTCTATTTATTTATTTATTTATTAAGACAAGCTTTTGAAGCAGAGAGAAGCAAGCATTTCTTTACCTACACTTTCAAACACCAGAAAGAAAGAACTGACCCCCAAAACTACACCTTTCTATAAAGGATTTTGTCCAAACTAAACTGGGCAAGGCAGAGGTGATAATGTTCATTTGACAGCACAGACTATGCAGGAAGAAAATAAATCTGAGAATCAACTCAAATCTGGTTTTAAATTACTTCTCTTGTTCAAGCCTCTATGATGTGTTCTAAACCAGCTAGCAGAGCCTGAAGAGCACAACTGAAGCAACATTTGCTAAAATTTCATTTATTCAATACATTAAAAATGGACTAATATAGCACTGTATAATGTCATGTATTTAAAGACTTTTTAAACCTTACATACATCAAGCTAAGAGGAGGATGACTCAAGTTAGTGAGAAATCTAATATGCAGATACATAACATTAACTCCGAAATCAGACAGTTTATATTTACCAGACATTATGTAGTTACACGCCACCATTCAGTGCAGGGTACCTAACGGCCATAAATTTTCTCCCTAGTTTGTGTTCATTTACAAGTGCAGTGTAAGCAGTGTATGTTGCTCCCAAAGGGCCACTGTCACTCCACAATGTCACAAGTCACAGACTGAGAAGAACATCCTGGTTCCTCACCTGTACTCCTCAAAGGCCACTGTCACTCCACAATGCCACAAGTCACAGACTGAGCAGAACATCCTGGTTCCTCACCTGTACTCCTTCACTCAACATAACACAACTTGTACCAATATATTTCATCCAAACCATGATGGATGTAGTATTCATCCTGCCAAGGAAGTAGGCAGCTAGGAACTGATGAGACTCATTCTTAACATATCTTAATAGAAGTATTGACTATTACTGTTGCCTTTTTTTCCTAAAAAAAAAAAAATAATAAATATCCACCAAACAAAAAAACTACACACACAAACAAACTGTGAGGAAATATTTACCAAAATCATTTAAAATGAACTGGGAAAAAAAAATTACACTGCAGGCAAGAACATTTATTGACACAAGAAAGTGGTTTTGACTAAACTTCACAAAGGGGAAGGTGTTCAATGCAGGTTTGAGAATATATTTGAGAAAATATTTTCAAGGAGACTGAAACATTTCTTATTACTGCAGGCTACCACAAATAATCACTGCTCTATTATACCAAAATGCTTATAATTTTTTTTTAATTTTTGTAAACATTTGTTGGTAAAAAGAAAGCTTTTTCAAAAAATCCTGAAAAACAGGTGTTATACCTTTTCAGAACTTTGATATAGTTAATTTACAGAATAACATAAACTACCTATAAAACACAACAGAGAATAATACCTAGAAGTACTGTACAGCCAACATGACAGGGACAGTACCTTAAAAAAACACAAAAAACCTGACCCACAAGTGGGTAAACAAGTGAACGTGCATTGTCATAGATTTTGTATGCCAAAACCATTGCAAAATAAGTTTATTACAGCAAAAGAAAAACTGAAGAGAATTAGTGATGACATACTGTCCCTACAATTTTAAGAAAAGCCACATCCCCTAGATTATATAACACTGAGTTAAACAATCTCTTGAGAAGCTTAGGAGAATAAACAAATTGCATTCTATAAATATATTTCAAATGACTGCTACCTAACTTAATAAAACATATTGCTGATTTGGCATTAAAAAGCTCCTTTGACACTGCTTCACCAGCATCCCCACAAAAACAGAATTTGAAGAAAGTCCTTAAACATGCACCATTTTTTAAAAGGTTATAATAGAAATCAATTACGCTATAATCTCACTGATATAAAAGGGCAATTACTGACTAAAAACTGATAACAGTAACATTTTGCATAGAAATTGGATTATTTTAAATTTCAGATTCCAAAAGCGCATTTGCAATACTAATTGCATATTTATTATCTTTTGAATAAGATCCTTCAAACTCACCTATAATTTGATGCATTGTTCACACACATATTGAATCAAACCTACTACAAGATTAATGTTTTCATATGTAGTAGGAAAAAAAAAAAACAAACTACAAAATCCACTTTCACCCACATTAGTGTCTTCAGAATAGTCCTGAATAATCTGCTTGTTGGGAAGCAAGAAGTTCTCCAGCTGTGATGAAATGTTACATTTTAGAAGCTCTTTTGAACCTGTTTATTTGGGATTCAAGGGCGCACATTCCCAAGCCTGAATGGTAGCCCCATTTACCTCTGTGAAGCAGATGACAGTCATTTATACTTTAATGATCTTTGGAAAAATTAATGCTACTTCTGTGCGATTAAGTCAAAATACAGCACAGCATGTTGGTTTCAGTGGGTGACAGAATCGTTCACAGCTTCAAACAGGTCTGCTCTCATGTTTTAGAAAAGATAAGTTTGCAAGAAGCTTTTTACCTGTTAACATGACTTTATTAAATACATTTCTGAATCTCTCTGCTCTGAGGTTATTCAGATTTGGTTTTTGTTCAGCTAATGAGGGGTTACATACCACCAATTCACATCTAACACACTTAACAGGGGTGGGGGGCTGAAATCATACACAAAAAAAAAAAAAAAGAAGAAAAAAGTAAAGATGCTGAGAAAAAGAAAGGCCCTTGACAATTCACTTACTAAGTGAGGACCTTAATTTGAGAAAAAAAACAGGGAGATTTTTCTTTAAAACAGGATGCCAGGAAGGAAAAGGTTAGGAAACACTATTAAGGCCCAGAAGTAGAAAATAGAGTGGGTGCAATTTTGCCACTAATACACACCTTACTGAGACAAAATTTTTCTTTAGTTTTTAATTCGAGCCACAAATCTTCCTAGAAAAAATTAAAACAGTGACATAATCACCCAACAAAAACATCAGACATGACCAAGTGGAAACTTAATGAGACTATAGAGTAGCAGAATTTGTTAATTGTAAATCCTATCTGATTGCATTGCAAGAACTAAGACACACTCGACAAAGACAACAGTGGTTAGTGAAACCACCACCAAAATAACTTGCATACACATTTTTTACACGGGGAGGGGAGGGGAGGAGGGGAGAAGGAGGAACCACTGGCCCCAAACCAAATCTGTCATCTAAGAGATGTCATAGCAGAAATAAGATGATAACTGCTAGTGATGCAAAATTACTTAATTTTACTACATGTATCTGATGATTGCTTGATAGCTATTAATAATCATATTAGAAAGTTATCTACAAATGCAATTTCTCATGAACATTTGTTCCTTCCCAGTGGAATTGAAAATTATTGCAGTATCTATCTCCAGAGAATAATTAAAATTTTAACTCTACCTTCTTTTAGAGGTGGTCACTTTTAGTCTATGAACATGCAATTCATACATTCTCAATTTTCCTTTTGTCACATTAAGGGATGAGTAATTGTATCTTAGGATAGAGCCGGGAAATCCCATCTTTCGTGAAGATGATGACAACAAGAATTGTTAATGTTTCCTCCAACAGTTATTAAATACTTTGGTATCATCCAAGAGTAAATTTCCACTTCTAAGAATTATGTTGTCTTAGTAATACAAACTTTTAGTTTTGATATACCTGAATTCTTAATCATTGTGTATCCTGAAAAACAAACATGGGATTGCTTTCTGCAGAAACAGGCAAACTCTCATTTTTGTGATCTGCTTATCAATGAAAACAATTGACAATTTTCTGCTGCACTTTGTAACTACTATATTTACTGATGTAAATAATATAACTGTTGAATCAACACATAAACATCCCTCAAGAGCCTCCATTATACCTATAATTGTAATACAAGTTTTTCACATTAGTAGCATTTATTTCTACATTGTTTTTTTCACCAAGATTAAGGGCAAGCTCAGGGATGTCTCATTAAAAAGCCAAGCCAAACTACCTAATGATCAAAATGTAAAATTCATTTTGTGAAAGTACATTATACTCCTCTGTGTTCAATACACATTCATAAATAAAATAGCCTTAGTTCTAGTTACCTTAATGGAGTGCATCATACTTTAATTTCTTCAAGGCAACTGCTGCGTTTGCTACATATCCAGCTACGGAACCCTTCCACTGGATTCTGAACTGAAAGAAGTCCTTCAAAACAAAAAAGTAAATAACATAGTGACAGGGAGGGCTACAAGATTTTTTATTTTTTTCTTGAAAGTCCAGGGTGGTTCTCTGAAATGATCCCAAGAGAAAAAACCCTGCAGGTCAATTTATTGGACACCCTATCTATGAGATGATCAGTTTTCTGCACCTAATCACCTTTTTAATAAATTAAAAAATTCAAACTGGACACAAATGATGTATTTTTATTAAAAATATTTTTTTCTGATACTAAGAATTACAACCAGTGTTAATTATTTTTTTTAAACCTGCAGTCCTTTGACCTTAGAAACTGCCCTCTGTTAATATGCATTCCTTGTTGAACCTTCAGAGATGCAGCCTCAAGAGCCCCAGCAGGACAGGGTGGCATCACCCACCTGAGGCCACTCCTGCCAGCATCCAACGTGTTTTGCTCAGGGTGTGAAACCAGCATCCTGCAGAGCTCTACACCTACAGCACAGCACACTTACGGATTCACAGTTTAACAAGACCTCCCAGACCAGACTCGTAACATGACACCTGTATGGCTGATAGTGACTCTCCATCACCACCCCTGCCCTGGTCAGGCCCTGTAGGACCATGCCCTGGTCTGTGATGGCACTGCCCATCCTGGGAACAGCACAAACTGCTGGCTTATCTCCTTTATGGAAGCAGCCCCTCCCTTTTGATCCCTGATGCTTGTTTGATGTTGCTTTTCCTCTCCATACTTCCACAACTGCTTCCCCCTCCTTTTTTTTTTTTAAAAAGTCATTAATCAAAAGTATTGCAAAGGCAGTATTTCCTACAGTCATGGAGCAGTTAAGTGAACCTCTTTTTCTGTAAGGAATGAGATATGGCAATACATGCCTTGAAAACATGCAGGAAAAAAGGAGGCTTGAAAACACAAATATAGTTTCTGGCTGCTATGATATGGAGATGAGACATAGGAGCATTAATTCTATATCAAATCTCTTTATACTGTGATTTTAGGCCACAAAAACTTGACACTTTCATGGTCAGGATCATTAACTACCCTCAGGAGATGAGATGCTAGTACACTTCAAACAAAACAAATTCCCCATGGAAAACCCAAACCACTCCATGTCAAATCTATCTCATTTATAAATAGATGGCTGCCAGATAACCCAACCCTTTCCTCTCTTTGGTTCACCGGTATTCTCCACCACCCACAGTCCACTCTTTATGCTCTCCCAATCAGGTGAAGCTGCTTCTGCCTATTCCTGCTCATACAAAGATCTTCAACTCGCACCCAGTCAAACCAAAGCACATTAATGGCTGTACGCACTCAGGCTGCAGGAATACACATCCATGTGCTTTGAAATACGTCCTATGTTGCCTGACAGAAGGAAAGTGGTACTGAATATGGTTTCCATGCAGTCTCTCTCCACACTAGGCTTTGGGCTATGAAAGATCCCTAAGTGCCATGGGTGGTATGAAGACAGTGGGGCTGTTAAGAACAACTCTGATCTAGTTGAAGAAACATCTGCTTTCTCCTAGAAGAGAGAGCACAGGTAACAGCAAGAGGGAATGATAATGGTTGGAGGTCAGCTTCTACTACAGAATTAATGACAGTTTCCAGTGTTGCTGGTCTTCAGAGATCAAAAAGTGCCTGTTGGTAAATTAACTACCAAACTGGTGCAAGCATCAGATGAAATTTCACAAGAGTGGTTTTGTTACTTTCCTACAGCCACAGATAAAATTATCTTCTAAACTAACACAAGAGAATTAATTAATGATGGAATGAATTTTATCCTGTGAAAAGCAGAATCTTCTCTCACATTTATAGCATAAATGTAATTAAGTTTAAACAGAACTTTCAAAATTAATTCTTATGAAACTAGACACTCAGTTTTACATTGGCTGTTGTGAAGAATGAGGATATGTGTTCCCACTTTGTACTAGCAAAATGAGCCTAGATTATATCAGAAGATGCATGTTAAATTGTGCAAATATTAAGAAACAAAACATATTATCAGAAGCTGCATTTGATCCTTCTGATAAAAAACACAGGATAATTAAGGGTGGATGGCACCTCAGGAAGCATCTAGCTTGACCTGCTCAAAGCTGGGCCAGCTATGAGATCAGGCCAGGGTGCTTGGGAATTGACTTACTCGCATTGTGAAAACCTCCAGGGATGGAGACTGCACCTCTCTGGGCAGCCAGCTGCACTGCTTAGCTCTCTTTGTAAAAAGTCAGAACCTCTCTTATTTCAATTTGTGACTTATCTCTTGTCCTTCTGCCCTGAAGCCCTATGAAAAGGCTGGTTCTCCATGACCTCGTTTTAGGTACTGCTGTTGTGTTGCCCTGAAGCTGTCTCTTCTCCAGTCTGAAGAAGCTCAGCCCCCTCAGTCTCTCCTCACTGGGCACCGGAGGCCCTCACCAACTTAAGGGCCTCCAACGAACTCACTTCTGTTCACTGGTACTTTGTATTAGAGGACCCAAAACTGGATGCAGCACTCTAGATGCAGTCTAATGAGGGTAATAATCACTTTCCTCAACTACAGCCTGTGATCTGTCCTATTAATATAGCCTGGGATGCTCCTAGCCCTGCCTTGCTCGAGACAGCGACATGCCAGGCGATGCATTCAGCTTGCTGTCTACCATGACTCTCAGATGCTTTCCAGCAGAGCTGCTCCCCACCACGTATTCCTTCCCAGGTGCAGGATTTGGCATTTGTCCTTACTGCATTTCACAAGATTCGTGCTAGCCCATTTCTCCAATTTGTCTCTATAACTAGTGGCTCACCCAATTTTGGCATCACCTGCAAACCTGTTGACAGCACACTTCTTTGCACTTTCCCGGTTATTTATCGGTAAAGCTGTTAAATAGGACAGGTCTCAGGATAAATTCTTGTGGTACTCCACTTGTTATCAGCCTCCAGGCAGGGTATGACCCACTATCCACTAAGCCTAGTCAGGGCTCTTCTAATCGACCTCATTGTCCACCAATTCAAACTGTAATTTCCTTGATATAATACTTCAGCTGCATACACACTGGAATGTAGAAAAAGAACACAACTACAGAGCTGCAGGCTGAATCCTATGTCCAGCTGCACTGCTAGATCTTTAAGTGCAGCTTGCAGGTACAACAGAGATGTACAGCTGCTTGAACTGAAGAGCTGCAGACTCAAGGACATATCCAAATAATTTGACAGAATACCTCAGTACAAAGTGTAGCCTTCTAAAGTTTCTAAGAACTATTCCTAATCTGCATTTTTGCAGTCTACATAAAAGGACAGGTCATAGTCCAAGATGCACTTTTTTTTTGTGAAAGAGAACTTCTAATTTTCAAAGAAAATCACAATCACTCTGTTTTTATTACAGCTGTCTGACTGACATGTCTTACAATGATCTTCAGAGATCATCTAGATTACAGGATTGTAACAGAGTAGCAGGACCAAATGTTTGATTATAATTAAAGTACTCACAGAGGCTCAAGATGGACACACAGAATTATTTTTATTCCAGAAAGTATCAGGATAAAGTAATTTGCTGCTGAGTAAATTAAGTATGTGACTGAAACCCTCAGATATTAAAAAGAGTCTTGATCAAAACAGACTGGAACCAAAAGCACATATTCATGAGAGAAGCCATTTATATATTTGGAAATGCTACAGAGGGTGCTAGCTAATTATGTTTATTACTAAATCTTAAAGTGAATTACAAAAACAAAGAAGTTTTTCAATGCATGCAAAGATGAAGATGACACTCGAATTGCCACTCCCCCAAAACACCAATTGCTGATAAAAATCAATTAAATTAATGTTAGAAAATGAAAGCTATACCAAACTATGTATATTTTCTCTTGTTAAAGGCACATTACCTAAATTTAATTTTATTGCTCTCAATTGTTTTGAACTGTCCACCACTGAGTTGGGAAAATAGGAAGAATGGAAGCTCTCCTACTCACTGCCTTCAGAAGTTCTGTTGCTACCACATAGACCTTTTCTTGTCACCTGCCTTAATAAAAAAAAAAAAGTCTATTTTTTTCCCCCCAGTCACTTTCTCAATCTTAGTCACTTCTCTGTATTCAGAAGTACTAAAGTAGTCTATGCCTACCAATTTCTAACACAAGACTGCGTTTCTCCAATAGCATACTTTCTGTCTGCTCTTGCTTTTAGCTTATTGACACTTGGAATCTCAAGAACAGTATGTTGAAGACCTATGGGCTTGGACTGGTAGCTTCCTCTTTCAATTTTTTTTCTACAAATTTCCATGTTATTTGTATATAGCCTGCCTAATACTATATTGCTTATCTACTAATTGCACGATGTGTGACCACATATGCACATTTCTAACCAGGGATGCAGAAGCAACTTGGTTTTGCTATTGTTAAGCAAAAAGTAAGAGTACTTTTATTTCTTACTACATTTCTCCCAAAATGTGCTCCTTCAGTGAAATTACCAAGTCGACTCTTAAACTACACAAGGGATTCTGCCAAGATTATCCATTGGGGAAAAAAATAATACTCCAAACATCTTAGTTGTATTCTGCTCTTTTAATTCTTAGTGCTTTGTTAATGTCACATGAATAAGAAAAATAGACACACATTCTATAAACTGATGAAATGAATAGATGAAACCAAGTCATTGTTTTTCACTGTGTTATCCAAGAGAAGACTGTGGCTTATTCTTATCTTTTCTGATGAATACATAGCAAAACAGAGACAAGCATGGAGTACAGACTCAAATTCAAAAGTATGATTTGCTTTGCTAAGTGGCTCAGTTGTTCATAGTTTTAGAAGCTATAAATAACACCACAAAAGGAACAAATCTATAGATCCCAAAAGGCCATTTACATGTGACCATTACTCAAACAACAGGACACTTGCACTCTATTTAAGTGTCTTTCTCCCTGAAGTCTGCAAGATATAAGATGAAAGACTGCAATTAAGACTAAAAAAAGAAACAAAACAAAAAACATTTTGTATTGAAAGACCACAACTTCTTAATACAATTGATCCAAATTTTGAGCTAAGAATATATTTGCAAATATTATAACAAACACATTTATATAAAAAAAATTGCAATGGCTGTATCTTGCAATGGCTGAAGAGTTTTTGAATATCAGTATCAAATCACTTCATTCTCTGCTTGTCTTCTTATATTGCCACTAAAACCAGACATTTTCTTACTCAGAATATCATCCAAAGGACATAAGAATAGTAATATTTTGCAATCACTGTTTCAGAACTTACTCCAGTACACTTTCCTTCAGATCCACAGAATATTACCTATACATTCTGTTTATTATTTGTAACATCCTGTTCCTTTTGCCCTTACTGCCAGAACACTTTTACCATTTACAAGCTTAGAAAAGAATGTAGGTGATGCTACAGTATCTGTACAGTTAGCAAGAAATACATCATTCAGGAAAAGTTGATCCCAACTGACTCAAGCCCCACAGTACACGGAAAAATGAATTCAGCACAAGATCTTAGCTTTTCAACATACAAAGAGTCTCCAATTTCTTTATAATTTTATTTTACCTAAAGCTAAGAGTCCAATTAACCATTTCATTGGATCAAGAACAGATTATTTAGAAATCTTCAGAACTAGACTCCAAGCTAGCTGGTATTTACAAGCCCATGCATAAGTCTTAAATTGTGTATTCTTTATTCAGATGTAAAACTGGAAGGAGTTCAAGATCAAACATTGTAAAATACCCCTTTTTTGGGGGTTTAGATCTTGTGCATCAAAAAAAAAAAAAACCTTACAGGAAAAAAAAACAAACCAGAAAGCACTTCATGTACTGAGTTTGGAACGGAGGGGGTTGGTTTGTGTTGTTTTGTCAAAAGTCTCAGTGAATTGAAAACTGGTTAAAGCATTAAGTTAACAAACTACTCACAAATTTCTCTGTGCAAGTAATACTGCAGGAAATAAGCTGTGGAAAAATCATTGCCTTATATGATTGGATCTTATAATGTGTCACAACAAATCATTGCCATCTCCTGTAAGATCCAGACTCCTTGAAACAAGGGCCAGATCAAAAAAAAAAAAAAAAAAAAAAATCAGTCTCTCTGTAGCTTCCAAAGCTTTGACTTTCTTGGTCACCACAGTTTGCTCTAAGGATAGATTCATAATGATCAAGGCCAAGGGTCATTATTTTACAAATTAGTTAACTGCATAACACTTCACTTAGATTTCCTTCATTTCTAGAGCTAAAATAACACTAAATCATGCTTCCCTTTCTATTTTATACACAATAAAATGGAAGCAAAAATGAAGAGGTCTTCTGGCCTTCAGGTACGCAGACAATGGTCCTAGCAGACATACCTACAGATTGAAATCTGTTACTAACTAGTCTTGTATAAAATTGAACTTAAGGTCTGCAAGCTATCAGACTACTAATTTTTTTGCAAAAAAATATATCCTGAACCTCAGATTGCTTTTTTTCTAAAGACAGTCAAAATTAATTAAAATCATACTGAGTGTGAAGCTTATTAATAATAAAAATTAGACTGAATCCCACTCTTCAAGCTTCATTGTTTTATTATGTCAGTGTTCAGAGAAACCAAATTTACAGAGCCTTAACAGCAGCCTGGGTGGCATCACACTAGAGTATGCAGGCTGCTGGAGCAGTAGTGAAAGTATTGAATACAACCTAGCTGCAGAATTTTATGCCCCAAATATCGTCATCACACTGTTTAAACTCTCTCCCATGGCATCAGGGAAGTAGCATGTGGCGCCATTAGAACGATGGCTGACAACTTTTCCCATGGTGCAACTCTTTCTTTTCATCATTGTTAGATTAACTTTTTCTCCAAATTAACAATATGACATGTACAAATAAATAATTCAGTTGTTTGAGACAAGAAGCTTTTAAAATTATTATTCCATTAATTATCACATTTGTACATAGGTAGACAACAACTAAAGATCAACTTTATCTAAAATAATATCATTCAGTATTACCATATATCCTCTCCACTTTGGAAAAACAGAGAAAAGAGAAGGACATACCTAAAGTAGTGGAGTTATAAAAGTAAACAGAAATTTTCAAAGTATTTGGAAAAGCATTTCTTCTAAGAGGGAAGTGATGTTCAAAATAAACTAGAGAGATCACCAGAACAGGAGTCCTGAGCTCTACATTAGGGAGGATTGCTCAGGGAGCTAAACACTGCTTTTATACTGTTAAATCCCCAGTATCAAAAGATTCAGAGCTGGTTACAAAAAGATTGACTAACTTTCACAGAAATGCAGCACTAAAGGCAAGCACTGTTCATTATTACTGCACATTCAGCAACCCTTTTAATGAAACTTCTCTCTAAAACTTTGGGATATTTTTTTTTCCTCTTCCTGCTGCTGTTGTATTGGACCTTCATCAATTTCCAGCATAAGCTGACTCACAGAGAGTTTAACCTATTACTGGTGCCAACTTAATCATTTACCTTACATACAACCTTTTATGCCTCTTGATCACATCGCACTCCTGCTTTCTGTTTTGTTGTGCTAAATGAGTCAGCTTCTTTCAGCTTCCTCCTGTAAGAGAGGTTCTCCATCTCCCTGGCTGTCCGAGTACATTCATTACACCTCTGACACTTTGAATTCATCTCTCAGCCTCTAACCTGATGAGCTGTGTCATAAACCAAAATGAGCTGTCACAGGCTCTGAGCCCTGTTTGAAACAGGCCAATTACCCAACAGTCACAACCCCAGATGTAACGGGGCAGGAGTTACGTCCATCAGTCTTATAAATT
>NW_010097495.1:47305-60644 GCF_000699245.1 Pterocles gutturalis
CCTTCACCTCAGTCACTCGCTTTCAGACTCGCCACCGCAACAGCTCAGCCTCTAAGGGGAACAGGCAGAGGACTTGAGTGGCCCTGGAGTGGAAGAGAAGCTTCAGTAGCATGTACAAGACCACGTGCTGGGGCACACACCAAGCACCGGGGTTGTCTCAGGATGGCAGGGAGAGCAGCAGCCGCTGTCCACCTGCCAGCACTCGCATGGCCATCCATGCTGCAGCCACACTGGCCGTGCCACCATGCATTTCAGTCAAATTCACCTCAATTTGTGTACCAAGTGTAAAACCAAACAAAAATAATAAATATAAAACATGTAATTAAAGTGCTTAATGGTGCTTTCCAACTTTTGCAAAATAATCCATTCTCACAGACACTGTGGTGCTACTTTTTTGAAACTAGGGTGGATCCTATCTCTCTTCTGTCTCTACTGCTGCAGCTTAAGAGGGAGACACCTGCATTAAAACCCCTCCTGTATTCAAGGCAAAGCAAGGATCTTTTTTAGGGCACCCACCACACTGATACATGAATTTTTAGGAAACCAGGTAGGTGTTTGTATTTCTGCATTTAAAAATAATAATTAAAAATCCTAGGTACACAATGCCGCTCAAAATTTATTAGGCCAGAGAAAAGAAAGTGTGAGCATAAACTCGTAGGCACTAAGTTGCTAAAATTTCATACATCCTTGTGGATTGGATGTGAAACTGACTTCTGTCCTGGGCTGTGAACAATGCTAATTTCAAGAAAACACACATTTTGAAGACTGTTAAATAAAAGTAAGATGATTTTGAGATGCCTGATTGTCAGACACATACATAGAGTCTGGCAAATACAGGAGAAAGCTGTGCAGAACTAAAATATTTTTGCCTTTTCAATCCAGTATTTCAGTGTTTTTGAACATGACTGTAATAGACAGGATACATCTGCTCACTATCATGTGTAGTATTTCCTATTCATGGAGAGAACAGATGGAGCCTCAGTAATCCTCAGCAGATCTTATTGATCTATATTTTGGAATAACATCAAAACTGGAAGACACAATATTTCATTGATGGAAAAAACCCTAGTTACTGGCAAAAAAATAAAAGGCCAAGCCACAAAAGAAGCCAGTGTTAAAAGAACTACTTATTTTTCTGTAGAAATTTATCCCACTGAAGTCTAAAATTTTATCGAAATAACTTTTTTTTTTTTTTTTTAATGAACACAGATATTGAAATTGGAGGTTTTTTCCTTTGGATGTTTAAGTTACAAGGCAAGCAACTAACCACATTTAGAGCATACTATTATTATTAAAGCGCTAGTTAACCAAACCAGAGGATAATCACCTTTGTTGGGCGTTTGTAGGCTTACGCATTTCAGTTTCTATCATTTACCAGTGACATCAGTAAAGAATTCTTTTCACGCAGCAACATACAGCCTATTCCAAGAACAGTTCAGGGAACTAAATGTCACGCAGTCTGTATGAACTCTTCTGACTCCTTGTTCTTAGCACAAGGAAGTTTACTATGAGGCATGACGGGACACAACTGCCTCCCCTCCCTTCCCCCCGCCTTTTTCTCTTTTTGTTATTTTTTTTTTTAGAAATCGCCTACTCTCAGCAGTTTAATCTCCTGCATAAAACAGGAATTTAATGAATTATACAAAGGATAAACACCACTTCTGCCCCAGATTGCCAAAATCACCATCTGGCCCGATGCAAGTTCTGTGTTTTCCAGGCAAGAGAAACATACAGCCTATATGCGGCATTTGTGTCATTTAGACATAGAGTCTAGCTAAATAAATTAGCATTCTGCCAACACATAACAGCAAGCCTTCAAGCAGAGCTTATTGACTGTGTCTGATTACACGTTCCTAAGAGCCTTGTTACAGTCAATAAAAGGCATGTGACGAATGATGACTGTGTTAGGAGAAGAACACACTTCCACAGAACAAAACTGATAAATTACGGTCACCAAAATTTGAATGTAGCGTTTATGGTAATCTTTAAAGACAACCTAAGATATCACTTTCCTATATAGTCAAAAGTCTGAAGGTAAGCACTTATCCTAGATGAAGTATTTAAACAACCCCCCCTTTTTTGTGAACCTACATAGGATAAACAGCACATAACACAGAAATATTGCTAGATAGAGAAACATAGAAATATTTTCTCTAACTGGTAGAATAAAGTAAATATTTCAAGACTTTCCACTTGGAGGAGTTCATTATTAAGTTTTTCATCTACAGTATAGACTTGAATGTCACTTCACATGAACACAGCAGTATAGCCCAAGACTATTCCTCAGAGCTGAAAATTTCAGATATCCAAAGCCAGTATAACTGTAATAGCTGCCCATTTCTTTTTACTCTTTACTGAAAGCATTGTAGAGGCATGTACTGACAGAATATCATCTACTTGCCCAATATTTTTTCCCCAGTCCTTTACTTTATTCCTACTCCAAGACTAAAAGATCTAAAGCTTGCAACGTCCTACCCTAAAAAACCATCCTAGATGACTCAGAATCCTTTCTCTGCAGTTGAGTAGGCTTTGCTACCCATAGGATTGCATCCCATTCAATAAAACCTCTCTTCGGTCACAAGCATTCGTAACTGCACAGGTACCATGAATCTTCTTCCAATGCACTTCCCAATTTTTCTTCCACTCTTCTATTTTCCTCACTTCCTATCACTGGGTTTTGGGAAAACTGATTTAGCTATAGCAAGTAAGCTCAACAGCATGAAACAGAAATTGTTACAAGCATAGGAATTGTTAGTTGTAACCTAGTTAATTATTCCCATTTTATTGCACAATAGTTAAAATGGATTTCATAATTTTCAGTTGCCTGGGTTTGAATGCATAGAAATGTTTTTAGCTCTAAACTTCTTTATTAACAAGGTTGCACTAAACTTATTTATAAATCCATAAACTATGATAATTCTTTGAAAAGCACAAGTACTAACAGACTTTAGAGTCTTAAAGCAATTTCAAAAATGGAAATAAGCTTATAGAAAAAGGTGTTAGCCAACTATTTAAGAAAATAATAAGCTCTGAATTGTAGATACAAATTTTGTTTCAAAATGCTTACTGGTTGTTTCATGATATATTCTAGCTTGATTCATCTTAGAGAATGTAAACAAACACCAACACCAAATCAGGGATACATGTGGTATTCAGAATTACAGCCACTTCTAGAAAAATTAGGTACAGCGAGATAAGCTTTTTTAGTACTGCAATAGCAGTTAAAGTGTAAGCTAAGAACTTAGCATTTGAAGTAAAAAATACTTGCAAGAATTTACGCAGACTTTCAGACTACTGGACTAATTTAAGTGGCAATTATTAGAGAAACTATTGCTCACTGTAGCTAACAACTGTTCACAGAAGCATGATAAATATAATTTTACAGAAATTTATTCAGCAAGCAAAAAGTATATTTTGGTTTGCCACTGCCTTCATTATTACAAGACAACATAGCTTAACAATTATTACTCTTCAATGGCTTTTCAACAATCTTTGTGAAGCTAGCTGATCTAGTTATTAATTAACAACAAACTACCCAGTTTAAAAAAAAAATACACTAATCAAGGCAGAATTAATGGGTTTGGAGATTTAATTGCCACTTCATTCCAAACACAGTCCAGGGTCCATTAAATCGATGAGTATCTCTCCTTTGTCCTCAACAGATTTTGAATCAGAATATCTATCATTGCTCCTTTGCATCATAGTTGGCCTGCTCTAGCAAGGTCTGAGAAAAGAAACTTAGGTTGTTTGCTTCTGTGCTTTAACTTTTTAGAATATTTAGAGATTTCAGTTCAATCTTATTAAGGAGGATTCCTTAGAAATGGGTAATCTGGAGTACGTAAATACCCAGAATCTTTCACTAGTCTAGAACCATGTCTTTGTTGATCTTTCTTTTTCCTGTCTTGCGAGTCTGGCAATTTGGGCTGTACAGACCTACAAATTTTTTGGCAGCCTTTGAGTTTAAAATTTTTCTCTGAGCTAGATCATACAATTTTAAATTCTCTCAAATCAGGGATGGAATTACAGAGCTACCAACATCTGTGTGACACAGGAGACTTCACGGCATATGTGGTACAACAGGGCAGTATACTATTTGTATGGATGTATCTATAGCCTGAAAAAATAAGAATGCCAGGTCTTTTCATTTGAACCATCTCCCATTTCCCAGTTCACACTCCAAAGTATCTAATGGGTAGCATTGTGGATATAAAAATGAGGTCGATGAACATTGTGCACGTTAGTTTTTAAAAAAAAAAGTTTGCGTGCTTATTCATATGTATTTGGTGTCCTTGTATAAGAAGGCATGTAGAGCCTTCACATAAGATATGTTTAGAAGTTGAGTTTTGCACAGACTAACCTGTATGTGCCCAGATCTTTTGTTGGATTAGAGTTACTACTGGTCTTATTTTTTTTCTCCCTGCAGTTTCAGTTAAGTTAGCAACTGTCTAAACATCACATCACGTAGCTGGAATTTCACAATTTCACAAAAAACAATACCTAAAAGGAAAGTTATTATCATTAGCAGGCTGATTTAAATTTTTTTGTAGGTGAGTACGGAATTAGAGAAAATTAAATATTTCTTACTTCAAGGGACTAAGCTGCAGGAAGAAACTAATGTTGTTTTCCCCAGCATTAATTGCGATTTTTTTGCATATCGGTATTTGTTTAAAAATTGTGACTGTTGGGTATATCAACAATGCAACATGGTATTTTTAGAGCTATTCTTAAGCATATTCAGAAATTGCATGGTTAGCATCCAAAAGTATAGAATAATTACAGTAATTTCACATTGAAAAAGGTTTCTCATCTCCCACAAATTCTACCATATAGTACAGATTTGCAGACTTTTGTGATTTGAAGCTTAATTTCTATAAGGTATTTATAGACCCACAAATTTTTTCTTCTCCTAATATAGATGGCATTAAGGATTTGGTTTTCTGAAGTGCTAAGCATTCAGGTCTGAACAATCAGACTTCTTTAAAAGGGATTCAAGTTTAGAACAAGAAAAGACAAAGTACTTAAATGTTTTTGTTGTTAGGCCTTCATTTGCATGTGTGTCGAATATCCAGTATTCCTCATTAATATGTTACAAGTATTTGAGCTCATCTAACATTAAAGAAGACTTCAACAACAACAACAAAATCACTCCAGTTATCCAGACAGCTCAGCATGAAATTAAAGAGTGAACTTTTTAAAACAATTTAGAGTAAATTATAAAATGAAACTGTAATTTCTTCACTTTCAGAGCTATTTATAAATAGAACATTGGCTTTGTGCAATAAGCATGCACTTGTTTTTTGGTTTTTTGGTTTTTTTTAATTTAAAAAAGATCTTTAGCAAAATGATAAGGCAATAAGCATGCACTTGTTTTTTGTTTTTTTGGGTTTTTTTATTTAAAAAAGATCTTTAGCAAAATGATAAAACTCTGAATAAAATATTGATTTAAAATGATGTTCAGTGGGGTTTAATCCTGATTTAAAAAAAAAAAAAAACTCAAATGGTAAACTTAACATTTTGGAAACAATACTTATAGAAACTGACTGAATCCAGGCTTTCAGCTTAGAAGAGCTGAATTAAGAGAGTTGCAGAAGTTGTTTTCTTCCCCTCTACTCTTTGTATTTTTCCACATTTTTTTGTTATATCCCTCAAATGAAAAATGTGATGTTGGAACCCTCCTGCCTCCCATTTCCCATCAGAATACTCTTGCTCTTTGCAGTTGGCTGTAGTTTTCCCTGCAGTAGCCAGCATCTTGTATTGATAGCCATAAATTTTTACTGGAAACATTTAGTTCTAAACAATGTCGTATCAAATGGCTTTTGCATAATTAGACTTCTTAAGGCACACATCCAAATAAGCAAATGGGAATAAGTCACATCATTCAGTGTTCTACAAACTGGAACAGAATCAACTTTTTCATAAACTAAAGTTATTACACCCCTCCCTGAATCTTAATGCAATAAAATGAAGTTGTTGCAAGTATATATTATCTCTTTACTACTACAGAATGAATTAGATCTATTTAATCTTCATTCTTATAATCAGAAGTCATTAACCTAAAGTAGGAAGGTGTGAAATTAGTGTTGCAAGAGCCTCAACTGTATGTTTGCTGAGGGAAAATTTTTTTATTATTTTTTTTAAAAGCAGCAGAGCATAGGTTAATTGCTTCAAGAGAGTTGAAGAATGTACTTTCTCCAGATTACTCAACAATCTTTTAATTTATTGCTTTTAAACAAGGCTGTAATTTAATCCAGTTATCCAACTTTTGCCAGCAGTTTCACAGTTTAGCATAACATTTGCAATTTAATTAAATGCTAATAAAATACATCACTCATATCACCTGCAGACCAGGATGTGAGTGGCTCAATTACTTCAGTGTTTACAGCTCACTGAGTTGTGAAGGGCAAATGGAAACTTTTTCACATTGCTAAACAGGAGTTATTTGAGAACTAGCACTGGAGGCGGATTAGAATGTTTTGACTCAGATTCCAAAAATGAAATAATAAACAGAGAGGCAGAATATATATATATCAGTGTTCCCTTATGATAAAGGGAGAGGAAAAAAAACAACCTCTCAACTCTGATTAATAATTAGGATGTCTTTTAAAATTGAGAGGTAGCATTTCAAGAAAAAGGAAACCTGATTTTTGCTGTGCTACTAATTGGTTCATGTCTGTACAGATCTTAGTCTCATATTTCTTCTGATTTTATTTATATTTGTAAGGTGACCCTTAGGTGGTTTGCTCATTTCTTCCCACCATGTTGATTACTGCCTTTTTTTTTTTTTAAGCTGTAAAAATATACAATAGCTCACCAAGGCCTGGTGAAGTTCACAGGTATCTTTAGCATTTTCCTCCAAGTTCTGAGCAGATACAAGAAAAGTCTGTTCTATCCCCAAATATCTTGAATATCCACTAAGCTAAGGAAAAAAAGCAGTGCTTCAATGCAAGGTTCACACTTTCTTATTTTGGACTGACGTCAATATAGATACTATAGCTACATATACTAATATCTGCATTCAATTGTAGTCATTTGGGAAAATATTTCACTCAGTCTGCATTCGTCATGCATATCCTGAGCATAACTTTTCTTTATTCTCCATCTCTTTTAAAAGACAACTTATTTTCTTAAACAGCTACCACTTCAGAAAACTGAGTTTAAGCGTTCCTCTTCTCCATCTGTTAGGACTGGATGTTCGCCATTGGTGTGGTAAGCACAGGACACCAGGACCCTGCAGGAAGGGTCTGAGACCGCTGGCAGGCAGTTTCTACTGTCCCACTGCCCCTCTGATGGGGCGCAAGCATGGCTGAAGTAGACCAAGAACACAAGGTGACACACCAGCAGGTGACCCACATCATTCTCAGTTGCTATTCAAGCAGCCAACAGCGTAAAGTCACTTAAGCAAGGATGCTTTCAAGAGTTATCTCTGCTTCCCTGGTTTGTAGGACTTCTATAACAAGAGACAAGCTTAGTCCTTTGTACAATGTCTAGAGAAGAGGAGGACTTTGGCTTATTCAGAAGAGTAAGTGGGTTGCAGGCAAAGAGGCACAGGAACTATGGGACCGTTTTTACAGAAATGATAGAGAATGCCTTAGCATACTAGCAATTGTCAACATGGGGCAGGGGAGCAGTTTCAGGATAAAGAAACTGTAAACCAGAAAAAAACAACAATAACATGCTAGGTATTTATGGATGTTCTTCCAAAATGTTAAGACAACATGGGGGTAAAATGCCAATATGCTCATGTGGAAAAAAAATCAGAGAAGTAAAACTAGCATCACTTGATTTGAAAAAAAAAGCAAGTAAAACATCACTGATCTCTCTTCAAAAGGAAGAAAAAGATCTTTCTTTTTGTGTAAGCATATAAGGCATTATTTGTGTGTCTGTTTTACATCAAGCCTAGGATCCAAGATTTGACCAAAGTCAAAGTGGCTTTACCTTCAGTTCTTTGTACCAATGACCAGCATACTTTCCTTCATGGGTGAAAATCATCTGTTGGCAAGACTTCACAACAGGGATTTGAGCTTTTATCTACAGATCCAAGAAAAATCCTTAAATACCACCTTATTCATATACACTTTGGAATCTACCTGAAAGGTAGATCCTTACCTTGAAACGGTGATGTCTATGCATAGTTAATGCTGTATCTACCAGTCTATAATCTCAGCTGCTATCTTCACTCAATTTTGAAGCCCATCTTGACTGATAAGCTACCTTCCTCTCTTTGTTTTTTTTTTGTCCATGTTGCACTGCCTCAATCTATGTATTCCCTATTTCAACAAGTTTGTCAACCTCTCCCTATAAAGGCCCATTCTCTAGACCCATATCTAGTGTAGTATCCATAACAAATTGATCAGTAGATCAGAATTGCACATACAGTATGATGCCACAAGGAAATCCTAGGAAATAAAACTATTATTTTTTTCATTTTTAATAGTATTAGAAGTTAAAACTTCATCTGATCCAGATCTACTTATCTCAGTGGAATTACATAATACTAAGCAAGAGGTGAAAGTGCGTACTACAGAAATATAGCAGAACTGCATCTCCAGAATGGAAATTTCTGACACACTATTAGGGAGAAAAAAAAAAAAATGCACCCTTCTGGAAAGCAGGTCCTCTTTTGATCTTGGTGCTACAATCTTTAGTTACAATGTACTTTTACCCAACAATGAGGAAAATCAACAAACCATCATTAGTTAAGGCAAAAAATAAAATAATTCTGTTTTGTTAAAGACAGTGATATAAAAAGGACTGTTTAACAGCAATTAACCAACAGTCATCACATTGCAATATTTACTGCTCCTCCATCTGATTTGGGTGCTGTAAGTACTCTTCAGGCTGATGGCAAAGCAACCAGCTAGATTTTCAGTATGTGATGGCACACAGAAGGCCACAAGTTAAAACTTTTTCCCTGAGAAAGAAAACAGCCCTGTAAGTAAACTTAAATCAGTTAACTGAAAGAAGAGACTAAGCAAATGGCCACTGGGAAATGTACAGGAAAACAGAGGGGGGAAAAAAGATATATATTAAGTATGATCACAGCTAAAACCACACACGTTGGACAGATAAAGAGTGAGCAATTTAATTAGCAGATTAAGCATTCAGAAATAGGAAGTGTCATATTATGAGAATAGAGACTACAACAGGGCATTGTAGGGAGAGAATTAAAAGAGAAACATAGAAAAAAAAGGCAGAGGAAATACAGTAAAGAGTAAAAGAGCAAGATAGGATACAAGAAGAGACAAAATAAAGAGTTCTAAAACTGTTCTCAAAATCTGAGAGAATTCATATTGATTTTATATTTGTATTTTTACCTAGTCTGGTTAGTTGTAACCAGGTTCGGGGTGGGGGGGGAGGGGGTGTCATTATTCTTTTCTTTTTCTATCCCTTCCCTTTCTCCTTGTTTTGTATTCAAACAAGTGTATGAACAAAATCTGACATGGCCACATACTTTTAAGTTGGTGGAACAAGAAAATAGTATGTATTTTCCTTATAGGTTTTCACATGGTTTGTCAAAACTGGGAAGCATGGACTAGCAGAATCCATGTTAGAAACCATGGTGTCACACCCCCCACAGCCCCCACTTTTTTTCACTGCATTTTTCAGCTTACAGGTTAAATTGTATTTCAAGGCATTGTATTGTCATGCTACACAAGTTTTGTCACCATATATACACAGTCTATGACATCCCATAATACAGATGTTCATCCTAGCATAGTACATGAGAACAGATGACAAAGAATGGATGACAAAGGAGAAAGCCAAACACGTTCGAGAGTGATGATTCCTACTCAGGAGCAAGTTCCAATAAGTAAACACATCAATCTAACCACTGCAACATTAGGAACAATGGATTGTGATAAACAAGTTGATTTTATTCCTTGTGTCATTATTCATATAAACTATGATTCAGACAGCTTTTGAATAAATACTTGTAAAACAAATTATTTCTAAGGGCTTATTCAGATTGCATCACTCCAAAAAGCTTAGAAGACCATCAGTATTTCATGATCTTGACCCTGACTCATAAGATGCTCATACATACTATTTAATCAGTTAATCAAGCTCATCACCAGCTTGATTTTAAAATATTAAAATTTGGTAGAAACTACAGTATTGGAAAGACAAAGGAGATTAGAAAGTGTTATGGCTATGTATTCAAACTTTTTCAGAAAAATTGGGGTTTTACCTACAGGGGAAAAAAAAAGCAATTGGTAAGCTTAAAAAAATTAAGACAAGGAGAAATCTTTTACCTTGAGTAGTTCTTACTGTAGTAGAGTCAATAAGCCTGAAGATAAAGCATGCCAGACTTGCAAGGGAAATTTCATGGACTGTGCTGTGTAGAAGTAGGAAAACATTATAATCTCTAAATAAGGTCAAACAAAGATATTTCTGTGACGTAAAAAATTATGCCCTGCTAATCTCTTGAATACTTCAAATGAGTCAATAAAACAGTTGCACAGGAACAGAAAATACACAATTAAACTACAATCACAGCCTTAGGGAGTCTTTAAGATTCCAGATTTTCAGATGAGGATCAATTATTTAAATAGTTGAGAAGAACTAGTGATCAATTTCAAGATTTTCACATATAACACTACAGAATTTATGATTGGGATTATATCTGATGTTACTATATTCTTAACATCAGTTAAGTTAAAATGTCCTATTTAGAACTGGAAAGAAGCTAAAGTAAGGTTTTTGGGGTTTTTTTTCCCTTGTTAAAATCTCAAAGGATGAAGTCTTTTTGGTGAATTAGAATTTTCTTGTATTTACTGTTAAATTTTTGAAGTTACTAACCTATTTTGCAATCATCAATAATAAATAATTTTTGTCTTAATGGATTTTCTGAAAATTAATGCACAAATATCAACATTAAACAAAGCTATTATAAAAACTATTATGAACTAATCTAAATTGAATAATAAAGGTCACAATAGGCAAATTACTTGATATTAAAAATTATTTTACATCCAAAATTAACGAATTATAAATCACATAAGAACAAATTACATAATGCAGAATCTGTATCAGAAACCTGAAGCATTGTTTTCCTTTAATCTGAAATCCCAGATGGTATTCTAGCCAGAGCTGTAATCCTGACCTAAGTGGTAAAGGACCCAAATAGCCCTTCTGTCTCTTTTTCTCATGAGAGGTTTCCCAGGGCAAGCACTGAAATCAATTTAGCTGGGTATTAAAGCACCAAAAATAGCTGTTCCAGCTCAGCACTTCAGCACTTTCTCCTCAAATTTTTGCTCAGGAGCGAGTATTGTCTCCTTGCTTCCCCTTCTACACTGCAACACTAATCACGTACAGGTACTTCACCTGGGGTGACAAACTACTCTTGCAGTCCGATATGACAGATTCCAGTAATCCTTCATTAACCTTGATGGCAACTAGTGACTTTCAGATGTCAGTTGTGAGGTTTCAAAGAGGTATTCAAGCAACAATTGTGTGCCTAAATTACCATAGTTGGTTGTAACATGGAAGACACTCCTATAAAAAACCCCAAACGAACTATATGATACCCTTGATGGACCCCTGCCCTGACACATGAGTTACAGGAGTTCTTGAAGTAACATCAAGGGCTACCGAGGTAGCAGCACTATTTATTTCTTCTCAGTAGCTTCCTGAATGTTGTAGTAAATGCATGCAGTGGCTATTGAGAGCTACCTTGTTTTTGTATAGAATTTAAAACAACAATCTGGGGAAATAGCCACAGGATATTGTCTACATTTAAGTTTGTTGCAACGTAAGATGTGTTATTCTGGGTATGGATCCCATTTTCACTGGGGTCTTGACTTCTGCTATGCACTGCTAGTAAAAGTATTTTGGTAAGCAGACTATGTTGTAAGATGCCATTTCCTTAGGTTCATGTCTCTAAATTGGAGAGACATGGATCTGACAGTTGGACTTGTGATGGGTTTGCCCTTGGCTGGGGGCCAAACCACACACCCACTCACCCAATTCCTCCCCACCCCTGAAAGTAGAGGAGAGAATTAAAGGGGTAAAGGGAAAAAAGGACTCATGGGTTGAGATAAGAACAATTTAATAACTAAACTGCAATAATACTGAAAATAACAGTATATACAAATATACAAATAAGTGAAACACAGTCATACTGGACCTGCTCCCCCGCCCTTCACCCAATGACCAAGGCTCAGCCTGTTTCCAGCTAATGATCCTGGAGCAGGGAGAGTGGAACAGAGATAACAGTCCGAGCGTCCCAGAGCGAGAGCTGACCGGGGTGGGGGGGGAAGGCCTTGGGAGAGCGACCACCTGGAGCAAGATGACCCAGAGCAAAAGAGATCCGGAACCAAAAGGGCCGATCTTCTGGAGGGGCCTTACCTATATAGTGGGCATGATGTGTATGTTATGGAATAGATTATTGGCCACTTTGGGTCTCAGTCCTGAACCTAAGATCAAATCCTGGGCTAGTAAGTGCGGCTGTACTCCCTCCCAGCTTCTCCAGTCTGCGGACAGACAGAAAAGCTGAAAGACCTTGGCAGCCATGTAAACATCACTTTTCATCACCTTTCTTCTGAGCACAAATCCAAAACACAGCCTCTTGCTAGCTATTGTGAAGAAAGTTAACTCTATCTCAGCTTAACCCAGGACCACACAGTGGATAAGGAATTGGCTGTATGGTTGCACTCAGAGAGTTGTGGTCAATGGCTCAATGTCCATGTGGAGACCAGTGATGAGTGGCATTCCTCAGGGGTCAGTACTGGGATCAGTGTTGTTTAACATAGTTGTTGGATACAGACACAGTGGGATTGAGTACCCCTCAGCAAGTTTGTCGTCAACACCAAGCTGTGTGGTGCAGTCGATATGCTGGAGGGAAGGGATATCATCCAGATGTACCTTGACAGGCTTGAGAGGTGGGCCAATGCAAACCTCATGAAGTTCAACAAAGCCAAGTCCAAGGCTCTGCACGTGGGTTGGGGCAATCCCTTGCTTTGCAAGCAAGCACAAATACAGGCTGGGAGGACAATGGAGCAGTCCCGAAGAGAAGGACTTGGGGGTGTCGGTTGATGAGAAGCTCAACATGAGCCAGCAACGTGCGCTTGCAGCCCAGAAAGCCAACTGTGTCCTGGGCTGCATCAAGAGAAGCATGACCAGCAGGTCGAGGAAGGCAATTTCCCCCCTCTGCTCTGTTCTCATCAGACCCCACCTGGAGTACTGCATCCAGCCCCGGGGCCCCCAACAGAAGAAGGACATGGACCTGTTGGAGCAAGTCCAGAGGACGACCACAGCACCTCCCATAGAAGGACAGGCTGAGACAGTTGGGGGTGTTCAGCCTGGAAAAGACAATAACATGTGCAGACCTTATGGCAGC
>NW_010097495.1:60854-86361 GCF_000699245.1 Pterocles gutturalis
GTTGGATGAAGCTTGGAGAATCCTGGTGGAAGGTGTCCCTGCCCATGGCAGGGGGGTTGGAACTCAATGACCTTGAAGGTCCCTTCCAAATCTAACCATTCTATGATTCTATCTTCTCAGCTTTTGCAGTAAGGATTCCTCGGTTTCATGAACATCAGTGGCAGTAGTAGATAACTCAAGGTTTACAGGGACTACTGAGGGGAAAAAAAGTACAGGTTTAGGCAAGAAGATGGAGGGAGGTGGGCATGATTTCTGGTCCAAAGAGCTTACAATTTAGATGTTACTCATGCAGCTGTATGATGCACAGCATGGACAAAGTGCTGCTAATCCAGCCACAGCAGGGCAGCTGCAGAGCTTCAGTTTTGCTAGAGCAGGCAATCCTAGTCACAGTTCATTTCCCAAGTGAAACAGCACAAAACCAATTTTTTCCAGCATAACAAATTCCATGGTAATGACTTTTGGCAGCACAGCTGTGTAGGTCAAACTCACCTACCTCTAACTTTGCCACACATAACCCTGTAAAAATCAGTCATGGTGAGAAGTGTATGCAGATTAAAAAACTTGTAGAAAACAAAAGAAAACAGTGAAAGGATTACAAAAGCAGAATAATACAGTAGAGGTCACATCAGACTTGCTACCCACTCAAATGTTATGCAGTCATGACACAAAAGATGAGCTTTCCTTCCGAAAGGGTAGCTCTGAAGATGTTTTGAGGATTATCTTCAAAGCAGGAGTATAGACTATTCAGCAAAATAAGAAATACATAGGAAAACAATTCCTAGACTCTTTTACTATATTTTTTTCAAGACAAGTTGCATTATATATAGTTGCTTTAGACACTGTGTGCTTGCATGGTCTATAATGCTTCTGATTTTGTAAGAAAAACAAAAACCATTCTAGACATCTTCTCAGAACATGAAACAGATTCATTTCTTTCTGATATAAAAAACATCTAAGGTATAGAAAGCATGTGGAGACTCAAAAGGCAGTAGCTGAAACCATTAACTTTTCCTTAAATCTTGTTTGTTAAAAAAAAAAAAAAAAAAACAAAGAACTGTCAGAACAAAGACTTCTAAGCACAGTTTTAAAGGAATAATGTCTTTGGCAGCTTGTAACCCCCTAGTGAGCAAGCTGAGTTTTCAATGTTGTTAACAAATTGTTTATACATCCTTCAAAGGAGTAATATATACCAAAACTTAGATTTCATTATGGTGATTGCTAAACTTGTCAGAGCCAAGAACCATTTATAGTAGAGTTTTCAACAGCAATTGACAGTGAACTTATACTTTTAGTGGTTTTGTTAGAAAGTACTTATTAGCACAAATTTGAAGTGTAGTGTTTCTAGATATTTTCCAAATTAACATCCTGCCCACCGCAAAACAGGTTGGATTGGAAATTTAAGAGTCACTGGTAGCAATATTTAGGGTTTTTTTAAATATAAAAACAAATGAAAAAATTACAAGTTCCATGTGGAGATTTGTCAAGTAAAACATCTACTGTTTCAATTTGAAATATTTGTACATACATTTCAGATATAAACCACTCATATTTTTAGTGCATGTGATGAGCAGTAAAGCCCATGAAACTTGTTATAAAGCTTTGTGTGCTAAACTGGTAAAAAATTCAAAACAAACAGAAAGTTGTATTTCTTCATGCATTAGTTAGATAGCTATGTTGTGGAACACCTTGCCAAGAGGCAGTCATACAGATTAAAAAGTTACAAGAGAAAGAAAAAGAGGAAAAAAAAAATCCCTTTATAAGTCCCGAAGATACAGATTGTTTGGGACTGGAATACTGGGGAAGTGCCAGTATAATGATTTTTATGTTCTTTCACATCTTCCTTAAAACATTGTCAAGGCCACTCACAAAGACTGGATTCAAAGTGAGAGGAATCTTTAACATTAACCCCTATAATACCCCCTATATTCCTAAAGCAAAACAAAGCTAAAACCAGGACCAAAAGACATATTTAATCATCTATTCCTACTAAATATGTGTTCACAAGAGGATGGCAAATGTTAAACAAAAAAAACTAGGAGGGAAAAATTGTGACATTTCCTTTACTAACCTTGTAATAGGCTGCCCCAATATATAAGTGAGCATAACATTGGGAAATTATATTCAATTGGAAAACTGAGAATTATTGACAGAAATTTCATCTGTTTATCCTACTGCTCAATATAGTAGTAACACACATCAAAAAGCCAATGCAGATACTTTAAAGTATAGAGTCCATTCAAATAGCTTGATAAAAGGTAGCACAAGAAATAACTCGAATGATCTAGGTAAATCCTAAACTGCTGACAGACAATTTAGAGAGGCTATAATTTTTCAGGTTTATTTGCTATATGTTATTTTCTTTGAAATTTTCTCTCTCTACAAATTCATTACTTGTGCTAAATATGCTGATGTGAGATGGCTTCTTATTTGTCACTGTGTGGGAACTCTTGATAGTAAGCACTTCTATAACATCACATTATGTACCATATAATAGGAGCTGACAATGCTTTTATTCATGCTATCCTTAAATAAAAAATAAGAAAGCAGCAAGAAACACATTCCTTTTGAAATCTCTATAATAAACAGCTTTTTTTGTTTATGTTGCTAGTGCAGAATAATTCAAAAAGTAATTTCAGATACACTTGCAAGTCTAATTTCAAAAGATACATTTTAGTTACCTGAGAAAACTAGCATCCACTTGTGGAAAAGACAGGTAACACTTGTAGTTAGATAATATTTATAATCTCAGTCTAACCCTTTTAACTACTTCCTTGCGATTCCCAACAAATATGCATATTTTTAGACAGTTTGTCTACTAGCTCTGAATTTCTTACAGAGCAGAACAGTGGGAAAACATCCAGCTTCCACTTGGTTTAAGACTTCATCCTTCTAATCTGATCTTCTCCCCTGATATTGTCTTTTGAAACAAGTATTCTGAAGGGTTAAAGAATTTTCAAAATACAAAAGCCTCTCTCCTTATACTCAGGAATAGATGTGCGAACTCAAAAATAAGATAGAATGAAAACACACTAGTGATCTATAGAATAGTATTAAGACTATGAAGTTTAGTTGTCATGACAAATTCAAGTCGCTAATTAGAGTCCCTGCATTGCAAAAGAGCTGATTAAGTGGTTCACTGCTACAAAAAGGGTAATGGCATTCATCCCCCTCTTCTCACTGTGTGACCCTGCCTGCTCTCTGTTATTAGCCCTGGTACTTGCCTGCTTGCACAGCGTAAGCTTATTTAACCATCAACACAAATTGTGTATCTGTGTGTGTGTGGGGGGAATAATAAAAATAAAAATTTAAGAAAAAACTCTTTCCATGTTGAGGTTGTTTCCTTCAGGTTACTTTACTGAATTTCTTTAGCACATGAACAGATAAGGAATAGAATTAGCACAGAACAAGGGATGGGATTACATGGGAAACAGAGGGGAAAGGAAGGATTGGTGAAGGGTGAGCTGACAGACTGGGTCCTTATCCACAGGGCCTGGATATCCTAGCTTCTTGTGGCACAGACAAAACCCCAGTAATGGTTGTGTTTAAGTCTGGCATTGATTCAGGTGGTTAGAACTCACTCAGTTCTATAATTTTGGAAACAAAAAATATTTTTAAAATCTGTTACTTCCCAGTCTTTAGTGTTTCACATGAAGCTCTTTTACAAGACAGCTTTATACTTAACACTTAAATACAGATTGTCAACAAAAATCCTCCTAAAACAGTTCACACATTTAAGGAAAAAGACAATGAAATAAATGGCTGAGCAGCAGAGAAGGTTCTGGTAACTACATTGAAGTATACATCTTACAAACTTTTCCTACTCTGTTGACTAATGAGCTGCAGGAGAATCCTCCACTGGATAACTCCGACAAGTTTTAGTCAAATAAAGACACATGTAAAATTAGACCAAGCTGAGAGTATGACGATAAAATTAATAAGCTTAGAAATAGATCTGGGAAGAAGGCCTAGGCTTAGGGAGAGAAAAAGGAGTAAGACGTATGGGAACAGTATTCAAGTGTTTGAAATTATATCACAAAAAGAATGAACAAGGTTTCCACATCTAAGGCAGTATGAGAATTAGTTGTCTTCCCTTTTAATAAGGAGACTTGGGTTAGGTACTGGGAACACACCCATAGTGGAAGCTATTAATCTAGCCTAAGGAAAACACATAAATCAAGGAAAATGGTGAACTTTGAGCATGGAAGGGTCTGAAAAAAAAACAGATATTATGCTTGGTACTTATCCATGTAAGTATTGCCCATCAGCCTTGAAACTAGAGTCCTATGCCCTTCTTGACATTGACTCCAACCACGCACTTCTGATGTTCTAAAGCCAAAGTATAGTTACACCTGAGAGTTACTACAAGAAAGTTGGAAGAACTGGGGGGGTGTGGAAATCCCAGCTTTTTCAGACAGAAAAATGTACATTATGAAAATTAGAAAAGTATATATTGGTCTCTACATTAAATAGCTTGGTATTAAAAAGTCTAGATTCTTCTGGCCCCATGTGGGAATCTAAGCTTTGTCTCCAATATCTGAGAGAAACAGACTTCAACTAGACTTCAAGTTAAATTTGATTGATGAAAAAACCCACCAAACCATAACTTTACATATATTCATTCATAATAATAATATGGACATGTCTATGTGTGCATATATGTCATTCTATGGTCATGCGGAGAGCAAATTAGTTCCAGCTATGAACTCTAGCTTAAAACAGTGTAACACTTTTAATGACAGCTGATAAGCAGAAGTCTGTTTTCTCCAGAGATATACACACTTCACTCTGGGAGAGAATAAGGACTCACAAAATAAGACAGTTCTTCCATCATAGCCACAGGCTTTGCACTTGGGAATGATGAATGTATGCAATAAAAGTCATTAGGTTAAATATTGGACAAAAAAGCGATCATGGAGGTAACAGACTCCCAAGTCTAACAAACGTTTGCGTCTTGTTATAGGTTTTGCATTATTTCTATAGAACTCAATAAAAATTTCACAGGATTCAATTTGTTTCACCCCATGCCAGTATGTAATTCTTCATTAAAAGGTGAAACAAAAATTAGGAAGTTTTAAGATATCTGCAACTATAACAAACTTATTTCTACTTTTCTTTATTTCCACATTCTTAAAGTTTAAAAAACTTCTATAGACATTAATTTTTAATGAATTATGAACATGTATATATTTGACCAAAAAAAGTCAAATCTAAAGACCAAGACTATTCTTAGCCCTCTGTGGCTGTCCGAGAAGATTAAGTGGGTTTATTAGAAAGAAAGGCACAGCTGTAGCTTTAATACCAGCTGTGCCAGGGGATGACAGGGAGCCCAGAAGAAAGTGCACCATTGCTCTTCCCCACCTACATGCAGCACTGCCTCATGTAAGAGTCTGCTAGTGGGCACATACCCTTGCAACTTCTTCCATAACATCTGTATTTTTCTAAGCCTTATGTTGCAGAACTGCCGTCTGATTTTTCCCAAGTGCACTACATAACTCCAAAACTAACATGAAGTTGTGATGTTGCACAATACCTACTTCACCGAGTATTAGGAGATTTTTATTTGCTTTCTGTGTGATTAACTGAGAAATCATTAATTATGATTAATGACAACAGAAAAGTTGTGCACCTGAGCACAGGATTACAGGACACCCTTGATCGACGTATGTAATAAGAATTTTGAACATCTGGTATTTTATTAGTTTTAAAATAGTTCAATTTTTTCTAAGGTGTTCCAAAACATTAGTAAATAGTTCTGGGAAAACAACAACAAAAACCCCAACAAGAATATGAAATAGCAGAGTTAAATTATTAAGAAGAATAGCAAATTAACTATAACTAATTTGATTCCACTTGACGTTGAATGCAAGACTACTGATCATCCTTTCAAGGACAGGACTAATTGTTCAGGTCGCAATACATGATTTACGTGTGTATCTGGAATGTCAAAGAATTCCTATAAAAAGAAGCAGGTCTAACCTTAAAGTGATTTTCCAGTCAAAGAGGAAAATTAGCACGTTTTAGCCTTTTATTACATGAAAGAAAAGTACAACTTGCTCAAAATAGACAATCAACTCGGGCAAATTAATATCTCAGCCCAAGTTGTCAGATCCTATATAATTTAGCATATTCCACAATACACTATCACTCTTTTTTCTTTTTCCCATTAATGTGTCACGTCTCTGGAGGTTTTCAAACAGCTAGAGGCACCTTGCCACTAGCAAGACCTTTTTATAGGATTCTAAAACTCCACACACAATAAATAGCATAGTAGATCATGTGTTAGCAACATCCCTGACATTTTCATCATAAATAGTCTACTTTTTTAAAAAAATCTGAGCTAAAAGTCTTTTCTTTGTTTTTCCCAAACCATACTTTTTCACTAGCAAAAACTTTTTCATATATAAATAAACAGCCAATATTAGGAATTCTGAGGGTGCTTCTTTCTGTCAGATGGCCTCTATCTCAGAACCACTGCCAAATCTTTGGTACGATCTTAACAGTCAACCTTGTGCATCTTGACAAGAACAGGGAAAAAATATACTCCTTTTTAGCCCTTTAACCCCCTGATAACTCTTCTGGCAAAACAAGTATTAACTCTTCATTAGACGCAAGGTATAATCTTTAAGAACTCATTTGTTGTGTAAATCAAGTTTTGCATACAGGACTGAAAAAAAAAAAAACAAATTATATCAATGCCAGCACCTGAGAAATTCTAAAAATCCAGTATATAACAACTTCTCCCAGCTGACCATTCACATGCAATGCTTGTGGAACTGACAATACCATGAAATGTATTTAAAACACTTCTAGAACAAGATCTTTAATTAATCTACTTTTTACTTAGAATTACAATATAACAAGAGGATACACACTTCCACATAACATCCCAGACAAAAATAACAACTTAAAGAGACATAATCTGTTTATAGCTTAAGTATAAATTTATGTACTAATGAAAGCAATACAGCCCATTTAAACAGATATTAAAGTGTCTGCAGAAGGTGTGCTCTACTCTCATTAAATCCTTTTCAAGCAGATTTAATTTTAATTAGAGCAACCTGAGCACGTCAACAAGTTTTCTGACACTTAAACACATTGAAGCAGCACATCTAAGTTTGCATATGTCATTAAAGAGACTTAAGTTTTCACCTCCGGAACTATAAAGCAGTAGAGTAACTTCCATGCAAAAGTCAGGTAAAGACACAAATCACTGGAGTATTTCTAGTTCACACACACACAGCTGCAGCACTATAAATTATTCCTCCTCCCTCCCACAGCTCCACCATCAATACACTGTGCAGCCTTCCTTCTTAAGAGCTAGCTTTGCTTCCTTTGCACCAAATATTTTCTCTGCCACAATAACCTAGCTTATTTCGCTGGATTAAATTTCTGAGACTATTTCTTTTAAAGTCTGAGTCCTGAAACCCATATTTCTCTTGTATTCAGCATCTGCTGCACTTTGAGACCAGGGGAAGGTTTTTAAACCTTTCCGAGGTAAATTTAGTTGTGTTCGTATCTTTCAAGACACCTTTGAGTCCATCCACCAAGACACCTCACACAAAACCAGGGAATCACATTGAACATTTAGATAGGTCCACTAAGCTGAGTCAAGATTTACCTGAACAGTCCAACACCAAGCACTGAAGAGAAAAATATTTTCAATCCTGCTTCTCCTCAAGGCACTAAAAAGATCCCATACCCACGGCTGTAGCCTAAATAGCTGCACCACATGCATGTCAACTTCTCCTGTAGAAGGTAACACAGAGATTACTTCTTTGCTTTCCCATGGGAGATTTAGTCCACCCTACTCTCATCTCATATATATTAGCTAAGCAACTAGATTTGAGAGATGTAGAGTCTCATCTTTTCCTCTGTCAGTGAAAATTCAAACTTATTTCGCCCATTTTCCAGACAACTACTATCCACGCCACTCAGCCAGCCTCAAGTCCAGCAACCTAATCTGTCACTTACAAACTGACAAATCCCCCAGGTCACTCACCTCTGCTACTGAAGGACTCCTTCCTTTCCTGTTTTAACACATTTTCTGCTTCTGAATACCATTCTACCTTACTGAAACCAGCCTTTCCCCTCCAGAAAGGGTCAGGGTCACTGAAAGCACTAGACCAAAACCTTGTAAACTACAACCCCCAGCCCAGGTGCAGCTCAGAAGAAATCTTAATTAATTAGGAAGCAGGTGCTCCTGATCTGTCTACTAATACACCTGTTGGCCTTCCATGTTGTCTGCTTCATAAAGCACAAATTAAAATATTTTTTTTCAGAGCAACACTTGCATTTTTTCCTGTATATTATCACCCATAAAATAAGTCATTAAAATATAACAGCAATAGAGGGAAAAAATCTTTTCTGTCTTTCATTGCTTGGAAGTTTCTTGTAACATTGTTAAAATTACTTTCAGCTTTTTCTTCTCAGACATATTCAACATTGGTCTACCACTAAAATCTCTGACTTTGAGAAACAAATAGTTAGGCCAGGAATGTTTCTTTCTTAATTTATATGTGGTACAGCTTAGCAAACAATTTCAGCTTACTTCCTCTTGGAAAACATATTCCTAGATAATCATATTAGAAATGCTTAAAGGCTTTCCAAAGCTGCCTCTGAACTTTCTTCCTCTGTATTCTTTCTTCCCATATCCTATCTGTAGGAGAGGAATTGCTTTAAAATGCCTTATTGTTTTATTTTTTTACATTTTTTTTTCACAGTTTTATAATCACAACTATCACTTATAATTCTGTGGTTTGTTTTAACACATAATACAGGCCACCTAATTGCTTCTGATCCTTTTTTTATTAAACTTAAAACTAATTTCTTCTAGAAAGAAACAAATTCTTGATTGAAAAAATTTAAATCTGGCAATGTTTCCCTTTCTGAAATTTAATTAGAGCAAACAATATGTTTCTTTTCATCTTGCTTTACATTGAAAGTTTACCCATATTGCTAATAATTTCTGTTACCCTTCACTGACTTTTTATTTTCCTGCTATAAGCTCATAGTTTTACTATTTTTATCAGGTATCTTCTTGTAACATTCTAACAAAGCCATATGAAAACGATGCCTGTACTCCAGGGAACAAGTAACTTCAGATTCTCATTATCCTCCCTTCAACTAATATTTACCAGATGAAGAAAAGAAATTCTAAAATGAAATCCTACTACAATTTATTTTCAATCACATTTTATTTGTAGAATTAAAGTTTATTAAAGAAGCATAGATTTGCCTCTGCTTAAATTTGACCTTCAAATGCAAGATTTAATAGGCTAAAGATTAAAGTAAATCACAGTGGTTTGCTTATTCTTTTGAGTTATGAAGAGCTGCAAGGAGGAATGAAAACATGAACTAAAAGAAGTCACAGTTAGTTTGTGAAGGCAGATTAAGAAAACGTATGAGCATTAGAAATAGTTTCCTATTCAAAAGGAAAGCAATTATAGCATTATTTTATATATTGCTCATCATACATATGCGAAATGTAATCTAAAAGAACAGTATTTATTTGTGGGCAATCCCATAGAGAGCAGGAAAATTCCAAACAGTTTATTTACAATATTACAGTTATATTTATTAACAAATATATAATTAATATGAAATACATAAGCCACCATTAACTATAGCACATAACTGCATAATAGGTGAGATAGATATGAACTATAACCAACTTGTTTCTGCAAGTAGATACATATTATTTCATGGTTATTCTCACAGTTCTCTTTCTATTAAAATCTTTGAGAAATATGTTAACTAATATTAGAGAAACTGTAATGCGCTGTTCCTGCTGGACAGTGGAAATACTCATGTCACTTCAAATAAAACAGAGACAAGCAAACCAAGAATGTCTTCATAAAAAAATTCCACTACAAAATGGCGTGTTAATCCTTGACCCAAAATAACAGAATTTCTGACTTTCAGGGCAGTCTTCATAGGCTTCATTTATCAGAACCTAGATATATATATATATATATCAGAACCTTCACATATTTTTTTAAATTAATCTTGGATCTATGTATTCAGACCACAAGGACCTCTCAGGTCAGGAAAAAAAAAACACCTTATAAAAATGTCATTAGAGAACTCTGTGAGATGCTTCAATTGCTTCAGAATATCTGCAAGCAGAGAGCAAGCACAACCTTCTTCTTGTAACTTGATATTTCCATTTCTGGCTAAACCTCAAAAGTGCCCATCTGGGTGAAAAAGCAAATAAACAAATGTTGGGGGTAGTTGTGGCTTGACACCAGGTGGGGAGAAGGTTCCTTTTAGGTCCCACACAATTTCTTATTTCATCCATAACGATTAACCCAGCCCATAACATGCTGTGGCAATCTGCACTTACACCCACTGATTTCTCTCTGCCTGTCATCTCCTCAACAGATTCATTTGGTCAAAATAAAAATCAACAAAAATAATAAACAAAATTGCTCCATCTGAAAGATAGCAGGGGGAATTTTCAAAGCAGTGTGAAGAAGACACTAGTGAGGTCTCCACAAGACAATTATCAGGTGGGGGATGTACAGGCTAGCACGTTCTGCAAACGGAACCTGCCCAAGGCAGAGGTAGGAGCACTCAACCCTGGTGCTCGGTCATCCTAGCAAATCCGAAACTGAAATGAAGGAGGGAAGAGCACAATGTGTCTAAAAATTGCCTGAGAAAAAAATAAAATTGAGAAATAAGGTGAAAATATGCATTTTCATGTTTAATCATCTCCTCATCTGTACTGTTATTTATATCACACTGAGTGTATGCATAAAAAAATTTACATGAAGAATCTTCCACAATCAAAGCTTGGAGGATCAAGAAAGCAATGCCAAAATCATATAGAAAGTTAAGTTCACAAAAGATGCTGAAGAATAACCTCTTCCCTGTTAAGTTAATTCTCTTTGTGTTTGGGGTTATCTGCTCCCATTCCCTAATTATTTGTCTGTCTCATGGTCCACCATACTCTTCTCCCCTTATCCAACATTTATTTTTCACATCCTTGTTCAATTTCTTTTCTTCTGTATCTTCTTAAAAATCTACATAGCTAAGCCTTCTGCACAAAACTTGACCTAGAAATATAATTACTTAAATAAAAGAAATCAATTGTCAGAATCAACACAATATTTGCATGCACCCCATTTTTTCATTTAGCCCCCATTTTAAATTGTCTCCTTTCCTTTCCTAAAATTTGCAGTTGCTACTTGTAAGGGCAGTAATCTCTCCCTGTCCAGGACTGTATCTCATTCAAACAGCATATTATGCCTAGAAAAGTAAGAATCTAATATTGGTTCAATACAAATACTTCTGTGACAATAATTATGGAAATGACAGTAATATCTTTATATTTAATAAAATTAGAAGATCAATGAACAATTGATTCATGAAACGGTTCATGTATTTTTTTTAATAATCCTCCAAATAATTAAAACAAATTAAATAATAAAAGGGTGAGAATTATAATTTAATCAAAATTAAACCTCTTCCATTACTAATTTGAGTGCATTACAGTAAAGAAATTTGTTAAAAGAATATTACTCGCGTCGCAGTATCACGCATTCATGTGGTGAAATGACAGAACTAAATTTCCCATAGAACTCTAAACCAGGTGCTTTGGGCATATGAACGCTGATACGATCTTTAATTACACAATTTCATTATTTTCCTTCAAGACCTTTTTTCATTACATTTACAGAAAGGATGGTACTCATTTAACAAATATCTTTAATACTTTCTTTCCTCCTGTTTATCCAGTCTGTGGTCTCACAACTAATTTGTTGCACACTATTCAAGACCTGTTCTGAAGGGAGAGTAATATTTTCCTCATTAGCTTTTTTTACAGAGCTCATCTTGATAGGACCTCAATGCTTCACAGACACGACCGAATTCACTTTTATAAAATCTCTTTGCCACGATTGCTCCTAGTTTGCAACAGAAACACTGAAGCAAAGGGAACTAAATACAAGTTATGTTAACACCCAAAAAAGGGGAGAGCTAGTACAATTCACATTGGATTTAGAATACGAGAAATTCATAAGGCTTGCTCTCCAGCCTTGCCCAAGCAAAGTAAAACCTAAATTCAAATTGCATTTCTAGTTTGGACCTCAGAGTTTCCTGCACACCAGTATTCAAGCAATAACACAGAGGTGACTCAGTGTAAGCAGATAAATGTAGCTGCCACCCAAGCTGCTTTGAAATTTGTAAGCACAAAGCAGGCTGAACGCCCTTACCCAGAAGAGCTTTGGGGTGGTGCCCTAGGGGTGGGTCTGAATGGCAGAATACTTGGTGCCAAGGCACACACACATATTCACGTGTTTCACAAGGGTTTTACTCCGCACTACATGCAGTATGCCCCAGAATTATATGTTCATTAGTGCCTGGAACATATATTCCAGTTAATATATCCTCTGAAAGTAGTACGGCTCTTAAAGTTAGACTGCTCCCTGTGGTAGCAGGAACAGAAGATTCACTCCTGAAACATAGTTCTGATTTGAACTAAAATGCTAACATATGCACAACATGTAGACAACACTGGGTCAACCAACAGTAACCCCACTTTCTTTCCAAAGGTCACAGCATAGTGGCATTGTTAATGCTGCTTCTTTCCTAATTTGCAAACTAGTCCCTCTAGAAAGTGGGATGTAAAATTGCACATTTTATTTTATTTTATTTTATTTATTTTCTTTTTATTTTCAGGGTTAGCCGAAAATCCTGAGGACAAAGACTGGTTGTCATCTATTCTAGAATACACAACCAAGCATGCAAGAAGCACAGAGCCAGAACAGGGAACAGAAATCTCTAACAGCGTTGTTAGGGTACTCTAGAAGAGGAAAAACTGATGTTCTCATCCTTCCTATGCAGAGCCTGTAAAATTGCACAAGTATCCTTCAGATCAGAGAACAGGGAAAAAAAAAAAAAAAAAAAAAAAACAAAAAACCAAACCCAAACCACTGCTAGAATTTTTTTAACCCTATGTTATTAATCTCTTTCTAATGAATTGTTAGCATACATGTGATAAGAATGGTGAAATCCTGACTTCATGTAAGTTAGTGGAAAAACCCCCTTTTTACCTTTATGGGGCTAAAATTTTACTGTAAGAATTAAAATATATTATCCAATAAAAGCAGAGAAACTGCACAGCAAATTTTCAGATTAATGTGAATACAACCATCTACTGAAAATAAGGATGACTTAAAAATAGCTCAAGCTAAGTAATAAATATTTCTAACTTTCATATAGACAAACAAGAAATTAAACAGAAAGGATTTTAAATTAAGAGGTTCTAAAAATGAATGAAATTAAAAGGTGGCATATTTTGCCTGTTGTTAATTTCATTTTAACACAATTTTACCCATAACTGCATTTTCAAGATAATTGTACACAATATTACCCATCCTTCATGCCAGTTTAGAACAGCAATAGGATTTTGCAAGGACAGACTCACAGTTAGGTCCTTACAAAGTATATCACTGCTGCTCTCTGCTGGTCGAAGGAATTATTCCTTTATTTAAAACATGATAGAGGAAATTCAGAAAAATATGTAGAAAGCACAGTAAATATCACATCAACAGGAAGACTTTTTATGGCATTTAACTCACCATCCCAATCATCACAATTATTTGTTTTAATTGGTAATCTATATTCCTGAGACCATCAAAATTAGTAATAAATACTGGAATTACACAAACAAAACTCCACCTTCACAGGCCATGGCACTCTAATTCATAGATGTACATATCTAAAGCCACTTCTGCTTGTAATACTCAAATTTCAAAATCACAAACAAAGCAGAGTCTAAAATTCCTCAGAAATCAACACCAATGAAAATGTAACACTATGAGGTTCACCAGACATGATGGGAAAGTGCAGTGTTAGAACTGAAGACCATTTCAGAGATTGAAGGCAGTAATTTCCATCTCCAGTTCACGGTATTCATCACAGGGAGCAGTGGGACAATATTGGCGTGTATTAGAAAAAAAAGTGTAGATCTTATTTTTTTAACAGTAATTTATTAGCAGAAGCTGTTATCTGAAATTACACTGGCATAAAAGAGGTTTTACTTCATTTTTTATATTATTAAAACAACCATTAGTAATTTTACTTTTGGATCCTATGTGGTTTCTGATGTCAGAATTTATGGTATAACTGACTTGTATTTCAACGTTGCTTTTTTTTACAGGTCACCAAGTAGCATTTTAAAATTTTCTTTTCATTCTGTAATGTAAGGTGGCCCAGTTCTAAAGTCAAAACTGTAAACGTCTAAAAATACAGAATTTTAAGTTGTAGGTCACAGTTCTGCAGGAGTGTGAAAAAACAGAGAACAATGTCAGATTCATTCTTGATGGATAAACTGTATGGCACAGAATGAGTAAACTTAGAATAAGAAGAGAAATGTGAGGTGCAGAGTGTGGTTGTAGAGAAGCCTGACTGAGAAATAAGACATTTGCACTTAACGGAAGGCAAAGCAAGAAGGCTGATGAATGCAAGGTGGTAGAGAGTTTGTGGTGCAAGAGTCAAATGTAAAGAGAATAGAGAAAACATTTAAGTAGTTAAAATGTAAAGCAACATGGTTTCTGTTGTGCCACTTCAAGGAATGAAGATTTGCACAAGATTGAAATATCAACATTTTCTGAAATATAAAGGCATTGTGTCCAGGCTAGATCAACTACCTAGTTATTAAGGAGGATAGACAGACAAAGGAAGCTACAAAAATTATTAGTCAGAGTCTGAACAAAACCTTCAATTGTAAGGACTATCTGCAAAAGAGGTAGATTCAGATACAGCCATTAAGGAGCAAGAGCAAATTTCAGTTCCATTCAGGTTTTTTAACTTCACCTTAAAAGATCTAATTGAATCTGCATATTAGTGTTAGGACAACTGGTACAACCTTTATTAGATATCATTCATAATATTCTTAACGCTAGCATTCAGACCTTCATAAGTATGAATTACCTGGCAAAAGCATCCTCTGACACACAAGGATGGCTTATGTGTGAACATCCTTTTTCCCCCAATCTGAGTATATTTGTTATTCTTGGAAGTTCATGCACATTTAACAAACTATATAACCCAGCATGTACCTAAGACACAAGCAAATGTCTGATCAGCGTTATCTTGTAAAAACCTGCTTTGATTTGTTGCCTCAGCTAAAGAGGCAAAGAATTTTGTCAATAAAGAACAAACAAATACAAATTTCCTACCATTTCTAGTTTCAAGTGTCTTTAAGATCTTACCGGACTGCTTAATTTCTATTTGAATTCTGTTATAAACAGAAGTCTCACTTTTGGAGCTCTGAGCTGGGTAGTCCTTAATTGAGTGAGTCTGGGGCTACAAAAATTGAATTGGCTTTGAGCTTAGAACATTAAAAGAAATTGCCAGCTACAGAATATATTCCAAAATGGCTTAGGGAGCTTTACTTGAGGTCAATGCACTTCGTTTTATGACAACATAAATAAGATGTAGAAAAACATTTTGTGATTTCTGTGACTGTTTTCTAAGAAAACTCTACTTTGGACTAAGGAGTTTACAAAACATACTGAAGCAACCGTCAAATATATTGCTACAGAAAGAAATCTCTGTGACTTTTTATACAAATATATGCACATAATATATAAACTAATTTATTCCAGAAACATCATTAGCAGCTAAAAAATGTACATGATTAGAACAAATACAAAATTACATTTTGCTTCCTTTTTTCCTTAATTTTCATTTTTATGTTGTCATTGCAAGTTGTCAAGACATGGATTTAAAATTGCTTATTTTTTAATTGTTAATATTAAAATTTAATCAAATATCTATATACCAACATTCCTTAATGACAACTGTGAGATTTCAAAACCTAAGCCTCATAAGTGTCTAAACTTTGTGGCCAATTTTGTTTCACAGTGCAAAGAGCTAGGACTTCAAATCCAAATATGAAAAAGCATTAGATCATTCATTGTTTTTATCAAAACCACAATGATTTGTCCCATTACGCAATGCTTTTTCAACTGCTTCCCATAAAATTTCAGATAATTTTCTCTTGGCCCATGTAATATATCCAAAAACTTCTTTCACATCAGCTGAGAAAAAAAGGAGATAATTCTAAACCAAGTCAACATGTAAAGCTTATTTGTCACTCAGGCCCTTAAACTCCCTTCTCTGAGGACAGCTTCTTATAAAGCCACTTTCTTGTGGTTTTGTGGTGGGTGACTGAGATATTGTGATTGGGATCACAATTACTTGCTTCACCTCTCTCCCACTGTCTGAATAAAGTATAGATTTAGATGGAGAACTCAGGTTCAGCCTAGGATAAATTCTGAGCAACTAATTTAGGCTGTTACATGAAATTCAGAGAACTCCTGTCTTCTACTGTGTTCTGTCTGGATGCATCTCTTAACTGGATTCCCAAAGAGAGCAGTGGCAAGTCCGCCTCAACTCTGCTTCATCACCCCTGCATCACTGTCGTCCAAGAGGTTGCATCTGCTTTCCGCAGCTTTTTTTGACTGCTGATTTCTTTATCACTATGTGCTCATTGAGAGCAACAGCACATGGGCAGGTATCTGGACATGGTAGAAGTGGTAGACTAAAAAAGTGTAGTACATGTCTTACAATGTACTTTTTACCTGTTCACCAGCAGACAGTGAAGAAATCAAGACTTCCTAATGATGTCTCTAAAGATATAAACAATCTGGGACCCGTGTCCAAAGAGGCGATATCCCTCTCTATAACCTCACAGCTGAAAGTAATCAGAGATAGTTTAATTCAGCTACCTCTCTCGTCACCTACCTACGCACAAAGTTAACATCTAACTAATAAACAAGTGACAATATTGCCTTACCAATCTTTAATCCTCATGACATTTACCATTCCGCCTTTCACCTCAAGCTGATAAATCATTTTGTGTCACTGAAGTCTGAGCTCAGCATGAAACGGGAGGAGACATGAATTGCACTGTGCTCTGGGTCAGACACAGTGGTTTTAAATGGGTACCCCATGAGACATAATGAAAAAAAATCAATTGAATGCTTTTCTCATTATCATTTTCTGTAATGATTTTTGTCATGGCTGATTAGCTCCATCTTATTAAGAGATACAGTAACCATTTCAAATTTCTGTGTGGAAAGTACACTGAGACTAGAGAAATCTAACTAAAGGAAATTGAAAAAAGAAGAGGGAAAGTTTGCCATCGTCCTGTTAAGTGTTATTTATCATATGCGCTCAGGGTGTCTTTGGGATAAAAGCACAAACTTCAGCGTGGAAATTCAGTTCCTGTAAACATTACAAAGACTTGAAACTTCCTGGGAGTCTAGAGGGAAACAGTGAGGAGATAAGGGTCCTGCAGGGATCCTAGAGACCTTGAAGATCCTGACTGCTCCTGTGCAATTAGGACATTCCTGAAGAGGAAAGCAAAGTGACACTGGCTGAGCATGTGCTTTCCTCAGCCCTTTCTAGGAGCCCAGAAATTGCCCAGGCTAATGCCCCCACTGTAATGGGGTCAATCAGAAGTTGGTAGAGCATGTGACTGTTAATCCCAGGGTGCTGGGTTCAAGCCCCACATTGGGCACCAAAAAGGATGGTCATAGTTTTGATCCTGGCTGGCAGCCACACCCACAACACCGCTCGCTCACCCTTCCCCCTCCCTGGGGTGGGGGAGAGAATTAGAGGGGTAAAGGGAAAAGAGACTTGTAGGTTGAGATAAGAACAATTTAATAACTAAACTATAATAAAATTGATAATGATAATGATAATGATAATGATAATTATAATAACAACAAATGAGTGATACACAGTGATACTGCTCACCACTCGACGACCAAGGCTCAGCCCATTCCTGGCTAACAATCCCAGAGCAGGGAGAGTCCCGAAACCACAATCCCAGAACAGAGATAAGAGCCTGAGTGTCTGAGAGACTGAGATGGCCTTGAGAGAGGGGCGACCCAGAGGGAGGCAACTCAGAGCAAGAGAGAGAACTTCTAGACAGAGCCTCATTTATATACTGGGCATGGCGTGTATGATATGGAATAGACCATTGGCCAATCTGGGCCTCAATCCTAAACCTAGGGGCGAATCCTAGGCTAGTAACTGGGACTGTGCTCCTTCACAGTTTCTGCCCTTGCAGACTCTGGCACAGAAGAGAAGGTGGAAAGTCCTCAGCAACAACTACAAACACCAGTATGCTATCAGCCACCTTCTCTGCACAAATACAAAACATAGTCTCTTACTACACACTATGAAGAAAGTTAACTCTGTCCCAGCTGAAATCAGGACGTTCCATAAAGGTGGCACCCTGGCATTTCCTTTCCCCCACTACCCACTGCTGGTGTAAGCCTTGTTTGATGTTTTGCACAAGTTTTGAAGGGCTCAGCACACCACAGTGACAGTCTCTGAACTTGTGGTCAGCTTATCAAAGGTATACTCTTCATTGGGCATGAAGGAATCCACCGCCAGCAGACAAGGGCTCTTGTGTAGATCATCTTCTGACCAAGAACGTAAGTATCAAGGGCTTACAAGTACAGTGATCACACCAGTGCTTGTGACCCTTGGGCAGGAAGGCAGCTTCCCTGAAGAAAAGCAGGTAAGGTGCAAAAAGTAATCAAATGGCAATCCTGTGACTATGACAGGTATTATGGATGCAAATTTTATGAAATTGTCTCTTAAAACCTTAAAAATATGAACACAAGCCATTCCATATCACTTGACCTCACTGCTGAGCCCATAAGATTATCTGGACACAGCCTGAAAGTGCTGAACTGTTTTACTGTATACTGCTGTTATTGTCAGGATCTGCCACCTTGACTAACTTAGCAGCCTAACAGTTTAGTAAGTTAAATGTCAAGTGTTCTGCTTAAAGAAACCAAAGAGGAGAAAGCAGAAAAGCTCACAATACATAATGTGAGACTTATAATAGGGTGACAGATAAAAAGCACCATATCACTCAAGATAAGTTCTTATAGGCTAAAGCTTAATTTATCTTATGCACTGGCACTGCAAAGAAGAAAAAAATCAATGCTATTTTATTCATGTCTGCATTTGTTTCTGGCTTATGTGAAAGATAACAGAATTGTGTGACTACTGCAGGCCTGGGTTGAAAAGCCTGGAAATGCTTTAACAACCTAAAACTACAGCAAATGTTCTTTAACGGGTCTTATCAAAAGTGAAGAAATTACATGCTGCAAATTTTCTTTCCACATCTGCCCTCACAGCAATGTAGACCTTAAGTTTTCTCTGACATCTCCCATCTTTCAATACTAGCTGGATTTAACACTTTAAAAAAACATTAACTAGGGAACACCTTGAGCTAAGAGAGGGAGCTTTTCTCTAGTTTATCTCTGAAGACAAACCAGCAGGGTTCTTTGCTTAATATCCTGACAAACATGATCTTCTACCACTGCAGCTAAGAAAAACCATTTGGAAACAGTGGATCTGTCTCCTACTGCATTATTTAGGCCAAGAAGGCAAATTACACATCATTCTTTCCATTAATAAAAAAACTTTTGAAAGTGGCCTGTAATAGCAGTTCTTCATTGTACTGGTGATGAACAAACTACCAGAGAAGCCCTGAAGACTGAAGGAGATGAAAGTGAATATCTGCTTCCTAGAAGGGGACAGAAAACTGCTTTCCCTTTAACAGGAAAAGCCCAAGAAACAAAAAGCTGACTGCCAAATTTAAGAGCTGTTGGATAAGTATATGCCAGTCAGTGGGTTATCCTGATGTGCTAAAGGTTCATTAGAGGTGGGCTGAGTTTCACCTACAAAAGCAGTATTGGGTACAGTGCTCAGAAGCTGGAGTTAGCAAGAATACTTGCATCACCTGTATGTATAATAACCTCAAAAGCTATGAAAATATGTTAGTGTAAAAGTCAGGTAGAGATAGATTATACTAAGGAAGGTAACTACAGTGGTTTCAAACTATATGCATTTATTCCAATACACAAAATAAATGCTTAAACAAATTTGCTATTGAACTGATTTCTGACTCATTTATTTATTACTGATGTTTTCCATAGTGGGCTTTTAAGACTCAGTGAAGCAAATGAGGCAATTTTCCCTTATCTGTTCTCTGAGGCTTGTTAGCATATCACAGATAATAAGGAGGTTATTTGTACTGTTTCTTACTAGTACTCAGTTTGGTTCCTTGATCTTAGCCTCTTTGATTGTGCAACATTAAAGCAAAAACATCACTGAGAAAACAAACAAACAGAAAACCAAAGAATTAAGGAGCCATCTGGCATAAATAACTTCTAGAAAGTTATAGCACTACTGGCAGAGGTTGGGAGTTGTTGCAGTTCGGATGTGATGGGATGAAGCTCTGCATTCACACAACATTATGTGACGCAGGCCCCAGCTGGTGTTAATGGAAGAGCTAAAGCTGCCTTAACCTTCTCTTGCTCAATAAATCAGTGCCTGAGTTAGCCTAATAAAAAGGAAAAAAAGCTATTTTCTAGGTAACAGGCATAGTCACCCAGCAGGATTGCCAAGTCTTCAAGTCTAAAAGGCATCACAATGAGAAACTCTTCCCCCAGAGCATGTGTTTTAACACTTTTTATCTGATTATGTAGCAATACAGCCCTTGAAACACATTTATTCTGGTCCTTTGGTTTCTTAGCATTCAGCTTAGCATATATAGTTGTAACCTGAGCAAGCTATGTTTTAAAAAGACTGACTTCTGCAGTATGTCAGGTTCTCATAATTCTGCTTAAAAAATGAAAGTGTATTGAAACCTGGATAATCACTCCCACACAATTATCCAGTGCTCCACATGATTTGACATCAAAAGAAAACCTGATGCCATATCCATTTACAAACAGGCCTGCTTTTATACAGTTAGGTGTGAATACTTATTATTTTGTCTTGAGCATATGATTACAACACCAATTACTTTTTATATCTTTTAATTTTTCAAGTAATAGCTTTAGTAGTTTTCCTAAGCCTGGGGGCTGTAAAAATGGACTCATGAAACAAATATGATTCATGAGAAATTCTAAAATTGTTACTTCAGAAACAGTCCTGAGTTTATTTCACAGAATGGTTAAAAATTAAGCTATTTCCTCAGACAGTGGTATATCCAGAGCAACAGTGAAAGTGTTCAGCTTTCATTTCCATCCAGTTCTCGGTTTCTGTGCTGAAGACTACGAGATTTCTAGTTAAAGACAGGTGTTTGTTTAAAGTTGGACTGATGATACCAACTACTGTTACATGGGCAATTTTAAGTATTTAATGTATTTTTACTCAAAAGCTTCTAAAATTAAGGATTGCGACTAGTCAGCTCCATTAGCAAGCCTTTCTGTCTTTTATTGCTGTTAGCATCATAACCTCTGTATTTTGAGAGGCATTTACTAGCAAAACATTGGAGACCAAGAGCTTGCTCTTGTTGTTGGCAGCTGCTTCAGCGTTTGGGACAGACAAACCTTCCCCTCAGTGACTGCACAGCCTGTACCTGTGCTGGTTCCCAGCCTCCCTCACGCCTGAGATGTGAGCCAGGCTGCAGGACAACCCAGGATCTGGAGAAATTACTCTTCAAGATTTTCAGTTGCTAAGGAAAACCTACGCTTCTCCAGGGCCATTGACTTCAAGGTTAGCTTAAACTGAATTGTATCCCTGCCTTATAATCAGTGATGAATTGTGTACTGTTTTCTTGCCATGAACTATTTCTTAGAACTGTTGCAGAAGTGATACCTCACTCAGATTACCTGTACAAATTCTTAAGGTATTTGTTATGCTGCTGTTCAGCAGCAGGGCTGAATAGCAGAAGGACCTTCTCCAGAAAGAATGGCTGCAATCTGGAAGTGCACATATCATACTAGTACAAAAGAAAAATATTTTGTCTCCAGGAGAGATAAATCAGATTTTCCTTTACAATCTTTATTAGGGATGAATTTGGTATTTAACTACATGAACAATTTTTATCATTCAAAGATATTTTCTCATTTTGTTTGGCAACACTAGGCAGGCACACATAGTGGAATCTAAAAATAAAACATGAGAAGTAGACTCTTTTTTTTATAAAGCGTAGATAAGCTTTTTAAAATCAGAAGCTCCATTTTTTTTTAGCAAGGGAGACACTTATTTCTATTCTTTTCCACTCACACTAATTCTGTGCAAATTAAAAATGTAATTATATGGCTGGTTTTTTCTACTAAATTCATCCTCATTTTTAACTCTTTATATAGGATCTGTGAATGAAAAGATAAATATTTGGAAAGACAATGGTGGGGTTTTGTCACCTTCTCTAGAAAACAAAAAGTTAAATATAGGCACATAAGAGAATCATAGTTCATGAATGTAATACAACATGTAGTCATTCAGTCTTCAAAGACTGCAAATATAAATGACGCCTGCATGTGTTCCTTCCTTTGTCATTTAGTATACTCAGAAGCAAAACTGCTCCACAGGGAACATTACAAAACAAGTGGAAAGGCTTAATATAAAGAGAAATTTATGATACAGTGTACTGATATGGAGTAGAACACTGATGAGTTATTTGTTCCTCAGCTTAATTTTAGGGGCTTGTGTAACTGATTTCAAATCAACTTTTCCTGGCTTTGTAAGGCAAAGAAACAACCACTTTTTAAAATTTAAATTTATTTTAAATGTTTTGAATTGAAAAACTTTTCATTCACTCAACCCCTTCTATTCCTCAGCTTCATCAGGGATCATAAACAAATATAGGACAGGAAAAGTGGGCCCTGCTAAAGATGCAGGTGGCTAGGATTAAGTGCTTAGGCTGACATTTTACATCTGTATAAAACACAGTGCAGTCAGACTCGTGGTCTGAGTAGACTTGTTTCCCTGATGAAGATCTTCTTTTTCTCGTCAGATGTAATTCAAGGAATGGCAGGTCACTGCTGATGCACTTGGTATTTGATTCAAGCATAGAAGTGGGTGAACATCAGAAAGATAGCTCTTGATATTGAAAAGATTCCAGTTAATTGTCACAAACGACATGTGCTTCACAAGAAACATCCGATTCAAACACAAGAATGGAAATATGGGTCTGGCACTTCAAGAATGTGGAACGTTATGGAAAATACTCATAGCTACCACTTCATCCTCCTTTTTAACACAGTTCTCAGAAAAGGAAATCAACTTGATAGATCAAGGAAGCAAATTCTTCATTTATTTTGACTCCATTGATCTTTTATTTAAGGTCCTTACATATGCTGTTAATATGAAAAAGAATTTTTAATACACTTCCTACTAACAGACTGTAGACAATAAATGCTACAGTTACTGTGATACCCTTGGTGGAATCATTGTTAATGAAAGTACAAAATATGTTCACAAAATCATAGAAAATATAGCTGAAAGATAATTTGATGGGTCAGAGAACCTTTCACTTAATTAATAAAAAAAAAATCAACTCACACTTTGTTAGTTCCTGACAAATATTTGCCTAATTTTTTATTTAAAATAAATAAAGCAGCGGGGTAGATTATCTATGTGCAAGATACATCTAAAGCCGTAGTCAAAAAGTTCTGCTCCTGAAGCATTGCACATGTGGTCAGCTGTTGCAGTATTCATAGAAATCTGATCACTTTCAGCACACGTTTTTATTATTCACACTGCCTTCACCCAGAGTGTAGATAGGTAAATAAGCAGAAAAAGCCAAGGTCTTGTAGGGGCAAGCAAAAGATCTGAAGAAAACAAGAAACAGTCAATAAATTAAAAAAAAAAAAAAAAAAAAGAGCAAGCTGTTGCAATGCACTCATTCATAATGCGAATAGGAAAAACACATCTGGTAACTGCAGAGCATATCTAATTAAAACCTTTTGATAGGTCAGTTGGCAGCTGAAGTAGGCCCTGACATCTTAAGGACCAAAAGAAGGTGCAGCAGTATAAATGGATTGTGCGTGTAATTATCTCAGAGGGCTAAAATAATGCTGTAATTCCAGTACTTCAGAAAAGATCTCAAAGTAACTCATTTTTGTGTTCTGTTGAACAGACCATGCCAGTTTGGCATCTCTGTGCTTCAGAAGGGAACAATCCTAAATTTATTTTATCTGAAACCTCTAGTAAATCAGACTAAATGTCTATGGTTGTATTCTGTGTAGTGGCATAAAAAATGCATGAGGGTCCGCACTGTACTTCAATGTAAAAGCCAAATTGCCAAGCCAAAGACCTTTTGCATTGAGTAAGGAGAAAGCAAAAGCCTTTAGTGACTGGTAATAAAACCATCCTAGGAGCATAAAGTTACCTTTACAGCTTCTTGGTGGGAGACATTTCTGGATGTTTTCCACATTCGCCCCAAACACAAAACTTCTTGAACTTTTTCTTGTATTTGCTATTTGAATGGGTCTCTTTCACTAGAGCTGCATATATTGCGGTTTCTCAGGATATTGCCTTTTTGCTCTGGCCAGAAATTTTATCTCTGTACATATTTAGGATACTATTGCTATATTTTGGAAAGTCTGGTAAGCCAGCTGGAGCAGAAAAAGTGGCTGCAACTTGCCTGTTGGATACCTTACAGTCCTGCACGCAGTCGCTGAGTGGGCTCACATCAGCTTGGCAAAGCACTCACAGTAGGTTCAGTGCTTTACAACAATGTGCATGATACAGAGTGTGCATGTAAAGTTCTTTCTGGAAGAGCTCAGAAAGAAATACAGACATTGCAGCTTCACCTAGCTAACAGTTTTATCCTTACCTTTTTATGAGGTACTACATCAGGTCATTTGACTACCAAGGAGGGGAAACATACTTTGAGCTGATCAATCAATGTAATAACAAAAAGCATGAAAAACACAATCAAACTTAAAGAACTCATTAGTAGCAATTAAATTATTGGGAAGGGTCTGAAGAGAAAGTTGAATCAATACAGGATGCTGTTTACAAAACTAGTTCCACATCTTTTCGGTCAAATAATTGCACTAAAGTTTGAGTACAACAGAAGCTCCATGAAAGGAGAACCAGACTAACAGTATCTGATATAATTTAAAAACCCCTGTCTTCCTCATCCATGAGAAATTCCATTGGTAACTGTGAATAATTTTTAGCAAGAATATTAAAATCTGGTTTCAGGTGTATTCTACTGATGCTGCACAAACAAGTCACAAATCAATCATTAATGGTAATACTATTAAAATAGAAGTCCCCTTTCCAGTTTCAAAGCAATAATCACACTGGTGTGTGAAAAGGGAATTAATCAATGGTCAGAAATATCTTCTTGGAGTTTGAACTGCAAAATACAAGTGCCAGAATACCATAAAATTCCATAAGGACTTTGCAATTAGTTTATGTTGTTAGGGTTGGACATTATGGTGCCACATTTGAATACTTGTGAGATGAGTACAATGTGGAAGGGGTCTCAAAGCACTGAGATATTCACTGGTGTCTACATACACTTCAGCTCAATAGATCATAAGAGTATGTGTGTGGTTTTTACTTGTCACTAGATGAATGTGACATTTTATCTGAACTCCACCAGAACTGAATTAATTCTTTAACAGTATAAAGAACAAATGAATAAATAAAAAAAACCCCACAACTTTAAAAAAAATCAGCAAGAAAATACTATTGACTGGCTGGAGAAAAGAAGCCAGAGAGT
>NW_010097496.1:0-4309 GCF_000699245.1 Pterocles gutturalis
CAGCGAGCCCACCCAATGGCACGGCCGGGAAGGGAGGACGCCGCTGCTCTTGTTCAACGCTTGGCTCTGCAAAACCAGCAACCCCACCTCCGGGCACCAGAACCTCGCTGTGAAAGCCAGTAAAGCCTGATCCACACGAGGCCGGAGACACGCCGCCCTGCGCACAGCCAGCCAGGGCTTGCAGGGTTTCCTCAAGCACTCCAGAGACAGCTGGGGCAAGGCTCCTCCTGCACAGATGACAGCTTTCTCCTGGAGCAGAGCAGGCTCCAAGTCTCCCACAGCTCTTTCCAAATATCAGAGACATCAGTAGGTTCACCCTTGCGACTGCCAAGCCCGTTAGCCTTACTCCACGCGGGCAAATCCAGGAGACAACGATCATCTCCATGTTCACAAGGCAAAATAAGAAACGACCTGTCAGCTCCCCCAGTCCAGAAATCTCGTCCAGGAGCAGACGGTCCTCCTGAGCATCCTCAGGGCACGGTGCTGTCCCCCTGCTCCATCCCAAGCTCAGCTCACGCTCAAACACCCGTTATTCCATGGGGACCATCACAAAGCAGCTCAGCCCTGGCTGAGCACCCACAGCCACAGAGAGGGGACAACCGGTGTCCATCCTCCACGCAGCGATGACAGCAGCTAGGTTTTCATCTCTAACTACTTCCACAAGAGTGATTTTCCCTTCAAGACCAGGTACAACTACAGACCAAACCTCAGACGCAGAAGTGCCTGGCTGCGGCGCAGGATGGAGCTGTCTCAGGGCGCCCCGTTTCCGCCTCTCGCTAACCCCCACGGCGATATGGGGGGGAACGCCTGCCACAATGCGGCGCGGGCGGACCTCAGCCTCGTCGTCCAACACACACACAGAGCCCACCGGTGGGAAAAGCCGCAGGGGACTCTCTCCAGACCGTACCTGCACACACAGGCTGGAGGAAGGGACCGAGCCGGCTGCACCAGAGCGCTGCACCACTGAGGTGTCATTGGGCTCTTCCCCAAGTGCATTCAAAAGGGAACCTGGAAGGAGCTCAGGTTGGAAGGGCAGAGGGCAGAAAGTACACACCACCGGTTTTGCTCAGGGCTTGCCAAGCTGCCCAGCCTCTTTCACCCCTTGGATGTACTCAAGATAGCCAGCGAGCTCCAAGAACTACACACAGGACTTTCCAAGAAGCCTAAAATGCAGGTAACACCTTCAACTCAGGTGACAGTGTCAATGGAAAGAGCTTGAAATTCCAGCTCTTCCTTTCAGGCTTCAGCAGGGAGATCTGCTGGGAAACAGCCTCAGCAACCCGAGTCCAAACAGCTCTGCTCTATTTCTGACAGAGGGAAAAGCCCCATTGATCCACGTATCGATTTGCTGCAGGGGTTTGTGTTTGTTTAAAAGTTTGCCCATGGGTCAGACCTTGTTACAAGCATCTCTCGTGGTGATGAGGTTAGAAACAGACTGTGCCAAACGCCGGTCACCTGCCTGGGGAGCCGAACGTAAGCAGGCGTGGGAGTCAAGTCATCCCTTGGGGACGCTTCCCTCCTCCACTAAAAACTAAAGGCTGAAAACCACGTTGGTGGGTGGAGGAACACAAACAGCTGGATGGCAGCACGGGCGTTTTGAGGAGCACATACACCCAGGGTGTACATGGGGGGCTGGAGGCCAGGCAGGGGCTCAGAGACTTCAGATCAGGATGTAAAGGACGATACATTTCAGGATTAGTTTTTTTGCCCTTTCTCCAGAAAGAGCAATGGGATTTCAAGACCCCCATAGATTTGCAATCCAACCAGGCAAGAGCCCGAAAACCAGAAAACGACAATGACCAGGACAACTCGGAACTGACAAGTCTTGTTTCCTTCTCTGCAGCAAAACCAAAAGCAAATAGGTCAGTACCAGGGTCCAGTAGGTACCCACTAACACGGACAGCTTCCAAAAGCACTGCACACAAATAGCTCCTGGACCAGGTCAGGCCCCCGGCGGGCTCCACGTTTGGTGTAAAAAACAGTCTCCACTCCAGCAGCCACGTGCCAGCGATCTGCAGGTTGCTCCGAGTTATTCCCTTCCAAACTATTCCTGCTCTTCTGTCCCGGACATTGGCCGAGTGAACGACCGGAAATAGGTTTAAGGAAAAAGTCTGGCTACATGAGGCGCAGTGATTCCATCAGAGAGACAGGCGGGTATCGCTGCAGAGCTCTCCTCTTCCCACACCTCCTCAGCCATATGGGCACAAGCTCTTAAGAGGCGGGGAAAGGAAGCAAAGTGAGGACAAGCTGAGGACCAGGCACAATGAACCCAGGAGACGCATTCCCACAGCCACCTCCTGATTCTCAAAGCTCCCTCCCTTGGTGTCCAGCAAACGTGCAACATCCATTGCTCTCCACTCATTTCCAGCCCCAGAAATCTCTGCGGACAAATAGCAGATCCCAGCAGCAGTTCTCACCTTTCCTCACCACTTCTGTCCTGCTACCCCTGCTCCTGCACCAACTGCAGAGCCACGCACCCTGCAGCGCTTGCAGAGCCGCCTCCAGCTGTACAGCACCGGCAGGGACACTGACCACAGGAGAAGACGTGGGGGCACAACCACGTGTGCACAGAGACATCTTTTAGGGACTAAGATAGCTGTCATTCCCCTCAGGCTTGCATTCCCCACGTGACATGGGACAAAGAGGCTCAGCCTTACCGGGAGCTCGCAGGCACCTTTCCCCACTGCATTCTCAAGCTTCCTCATGCACCTTGAAATTCCCTTCATTGCAAAATATTCTGGAGGATTTGCCTTTTGCATTTCTCAGCCCATCACATCCTTTCCTGCTAAAATAAAAACCAGTCAGTTTCTCCCCTTCCCTGCCTTTGCTGCCTTGGAAGTCTGTCTTGCAAATGAGCGGTGATACACGACGGGAGGAAGCAGCAAACTAGTTCAGACCAGAGAGGTATCCTCAGATACCCGCACAGCTCGCAGCAGCCAAGCAGCTGCTCGTGCTCCTGCAGCCCTCTCGCTGAAGTACACAGAAGCCAGAGTCAGGCTGGAGCGTTTGCTGCAATTCATGCATTTGAAACAGCAAAAATCAACATACAAATTAAGAAAATCTGTCTCTGAAACCAACCAGCCAATTTGCATCTGAAAACTCCTCTGCCCCGAGGAGCTGCCTCTGGTTGCTCTGTGAGTTTTACTCCGGTGAGGTGCCACATGCTCCGGCACCCGGTGACCCCCTGGGAGCTGGGACACACGGCAGATCCCACGACCCGGCATGCGGCTCAGGCTGGGACGCGGGCTTGCCACAAGCCCAGTTGGCAATACTCGGATCACACCTGCCCCAGCCCCTGCGCCATCTCCCCTCCGCACCGGGAGGGGATCACAAGGCCACAGGGCAGAAAATCCCCCCTTGGGCACGCACCCTGCTTCTGCCCAAGCCCAGCTGCGCCTGGGCGCAGGGATCCAGGTGGTGGGACAGCGACTGGTGGCTTCCCTGAAAGCCTGGGGACAGCGGAGCTCCTGTACCACCCTGCTGCAAAGCGCCCGCAGGAAATGCCGGTACCCCCGTCCCCAGGATACGCGCTGAAACCCGGCCAGCTGCCTGCGCAGAGGCCGAACACGCCTGCTCCCCCCTCCACAGCACAGCTCCCATCTTCCCAGGCAAAGAGCCGACTCCAGGGCACATTTCAACCAGCCAGACCTGCGCCACGGCAGCCAGGGGCATTTGTGAACACTCAGGAACAAAGCTTCGCCTCTCCTGCCCCCCGAACACCAGCCCATGGCTGGGATAGCTCTGGGTGCCATCGGCCATGGGAGACTCGCTTCTCTGCCCCCATCCTCGGGCAGGACACTTCACCACTCCGTCCCTCCGCTGACTAATTGCCCGTATGCGAGCAGACGCTGCCATCAGCCTGCCAAGGCCTGGGCACAGCAGGCAGCTCCCCGCGCCCCGGCAGCATCGCGGCAAGAGGGAGCAAGGAGGCAAAACCCAGCTGCCATCCTGCACCTTCTCCCCCTGGACCGATGCTGAAAATCAAAACCAGCTTCCACTTTCCCAACCCCAAGAGAGAACGAGGCAGAAAGAGGTTTGTTGTCAATACATGAAACTGTCGCTAAGTGAAGGAGGAAAAAAAATCTGGGGGGAAGAGGGGGAATGAGGGAGGGGACAAAACCACATTTTTACTCCTGGTGGCCAGCCAGCTGACTGACTCAGCCAGTTTGGTTGCCTGCCATATAGATTTAAAAACAAAACCGAGCTCTCGGAGAGGGGAGAGAAGGGGATTCGGGTGAATGCGCTTTTTCGTTGCGTGTTGAGCAGATCCTAGAGCAGCCCGAGACGCATTTCGGGAAATGGCCTCCCC
>NW_010097496.1:4362-4572 GCF_000699245.1 Pterocles gutturalis
CGGTCCCCGGGCCAGCCCTAGCCCCCCGCCGCAGCGCCGCTCCCAGCAAACTGCTGGGTCTGAGAAAAAGTGCAGTGAAAGCCTAAGGCTGCAGGGCTGTCCCCGGAGCCGGTTCCCTCCAGCTGCCCCGAGGGCTAGAGACAGCGGTCCGGGTCCCCGGGCAGCATGGCCAAGGCCAGGGTGACCGCTACGTCCGAGCCGCCCTGCACA
>NW_010097496.1:4683-12677 GCF_000699245.1 Pterocles gutturalis
GAGGAGCGGGTAAGAGGTTGTTTTGAAATACCAGCTCCCGTTGTATTTATCTGGATCCCACAGTGCCCACGGCACAGTAGCCACTCGTAACGAGCGCGTTCTGTTCCCAAAGCGCTGTACAAACAGGAGCATGCGCTCCCCACGCCCTGCGCAGCCACGCAACGCACTGGCGCGCTCAGCATGGCACCGGACACACAGACCTCACCACCCCGCGCCGACCCCGCGCTTCCCAAAAACCCGCGCCGACTCGGCGCTTCCACACAACGGCACGGTCATGAAATCCTATGTGAACAAGCAGCTCTTGGCACTCCACAGCAGGCACTGCAAACGCAGGCTGGTGAAGCCTCGTGAGCCTCCCACGCAGTGATCTCCCATAGAAACTGGCCAGCCTCCCTGGAGATTAATCCCTGCCTCGCTGCGGGGAGCACAGACAGAATAAGTTACCTAAGGAGCCGACGGCAGGTAAGCGCCAACCCTGTGGTTCTTATTCCCATTTCAAGACAGCAGAACAGAGGCACAGAAAAACCAAGACCTTGCCCAGAGCTGCCCTGGCCATCAGCAGAGCTGTGATGAAAACCTCTGGCTCCCAGTCCCCAGCACGGACAACGAAATGCGGTCTGCTGGCTGCCCCGCACAGGGCATCACCTCCAGCAGCTCCTCGCCAGCCCCGTGAGGGCTCGCACGGGAGGTGCAGATGTGCACCCCGTGGGCAGGGGGAGCAGGGGCAGAACCCCCCCGGGGAGCCACTGCCACCAGCACCGGCTCACGCAGAAAGCGGGCAGACGGACGCACAGACAGACGGATGCACGGACAGATGCCAAGCCGAAGGGGACCCACTGCTGTGGGGCGAGGGGCACCACTGGTGGACCAGCAGCTCGAGCCCTCCCCAGCCTTTGCTCGGGGGGAACAGGCTGGCCTCGCCTCCGGAGATGTTTCTGATTTGAGCAGAAGGAGTGAGATGCAGTGCTGGGGGCAGGGGAGAGGAGCGGCGGGTAGAGGTTTGCAGCGGAGCTAAAAGGAGAGATTTAGTAACTGTCGGAAAAAATGGCTGCTTTATTGCAGGCAGCTTGTAAACCCTGGAGCCTGAAGGTCTGGGAGTAATTTCTCCCTCCCACGTGCTGGGCTCAGTTTGTACGGGGGGTCAGAGGCCGGTGCTTTTCCAAAGCATTCTGGGAAAGACGCCAACTGGAGCAAGCTGCTAAACACCGCTCCTGCAGCAGGGCCCGCAGCAGAGCAGCAGGCTGGCGCGCACCGTTAACCCTTCGCGGGGCGATCTCCTGCCTCCATCCCTCCAGCGCGGGAGGAGGGTGGGGAGGAAGGCTGCTGCGGACCTGAGCTGATGCCTCGGCGTCACCCAGGGCCCGGGCTCAGCTGCTGGCATCTGAGCATCCTGCATCCCGGCTCACCAGGAACCTAGTCCTGTGCTGGGCTAGGTCCAGGATCAGGCTCCTACCGGGGGAAAAGAAGAGCCCAGGAGAGCAAGAGCTGCATGCCCGGGGTAAAGCCCCACACAAGCCTTGGTGTGGAGGGGCAGGCAGCTCGCAGGAACGCAGCCAGCACCACTGCAGAAGGGAGAAGAGCCGGGTACCGCTCTCCTGGAGCCCAACACCAGTGCTGGTGGCCCCCACACGTGCCTCTGCCACGCCACAGCGCCCCAAGAAGCCTGTGGGCACCAAGTCACAACCAGGGGCACTCACCGGGGAGCCCACGGGAGATGATGCTCCCCTGGGCAGGGTCCCACCGGCCTCCTGCGCCCCTTCTCCGCTCAAGGGAAGGATGTCCTCCTCGGTGACCTCCCGGGCCCTGGCACTCCTTCTGCCTCCGCTCATCAGTCCTTTCATCCCGGGGTAACATCATACCCCGCTGCCTTCCCCCTCACCCCGCTGTCTCCTGGGGGAGGCACTGACCAGCCTCCACCTTCTGCTTCTCCTCAGCTCTGGGTAAACACCAGGACCTACCGGTCTGGCCTCCAGCTGCTGGTGATACTCCCATTCCCTGCAGGGCTTTAAAGGCAGCCTGCCAGGGCCCCCTTATCCCCTCAGCCCCCTCCTCTGGGCTCCGGGACAGGGTCCAGCTGGCGGGGGGAGGCACGGCTGTGCCGTCTCACCCCTGCAACGCAGCAGCTCGGGATCACCTGTGCAGGCGAGAGCATGGCTTCCTGCAGCATCTCTGCTTCCCCTCCCCGGGATGTCAGTGAGCGTTTCTGGCCTGCAGCCCAGCCCCGCTGCCCCCACCCCACCGAGTATCCGCCAGCGCACACAGAGGAAGGGAGCTCAGCTCTGTTTCTCAGCGACATCTCTCATCTTCCTCTCCGACGCACGCCCCATCTTTCCCTCGCTTCATCTCCTTCGCGCTCAGCACCGCGCCGCCGAGGAGGAGGAGGGGCCTGCGGTTACTGCCCCGGCAAACAGGAGACCCGAGCACCCCACTCGGGTCTGGCTGCCGGATCTGCTCTGGGCTCCGTGTGGTGGCACCGGTCCTGGTTGTCACAGTCCGGTGCCCGAACGCGTGCCAATGGCCGTGCCAGGGCCCTTTGCTAGTGACACCGCAGAGGCTGAGCCCTGCCTGCCGTGCAGCCCCCCAGCCTCACTGCTCGCCCTCAGCCGGACCTGCCCCAGCCTGGCCCCACAGCTCTCATCTCCATGCTGTACCACAGGCATTCCCATAATGTCACCGGCTCCTCTGGTGGCAGTCACCCAGCTCACCCAGTACCACTCCTTCAGTGCCCAGCGAGGGCACGGACCACAGCTTTACCGACCAAAGAGAGGATACCAGGACCTGCTGCCAGCTCCCTAAGACCGCGCTTCCTCCAAGCTGGCAGGGGGACTGGCTGTGCCTCGGCACCCCTCCACCACAGAGATGGTCACAGGGGAGAAGACGATCCCTCTCCCTCCAAACACAGACTTGTGCCTTCTTGTCTAAATCCCTTTGAATTGCACTTGCATCTTTCTGATTCAGGCATAAAACTGCAAATTTCCCCACCGGCTTCGTTTATTCTATCTTTCCAAGCTCCTGTTTTCATGTCCCACCTGTGATCCCTCCAGCTCCTTCTTCCAAACCTGCCTTTACAGCAAGAGCTGACGAATTGTCTTTCATCCTCTACCATCTCCTCTGCCTAATCCACATACCTCAGCCCTCCTTCTGGGCTTCCCCCAAGATCACAGCCCCGTGTGTTGCCTTCACGCTCCCAGCTGCTGCTCCAGCCAGTTTCAGGAGAAAGGAGTTTGCTGCAGTCCCCATGCCCTCTTCCGCTCCATCTCTCCCACCTCCTCGCCTCACCCCTGGAGAAGCCCCCAGGGTAGAAGCACACCCATGCAGGGCACCCCAGCAATCATCATGTCCCAGTTGTGTACCCGCAGATGAGAACCTGCCCCTTTGCAGGGCGCTTCCAGCTGCCAGGAGAGCAGCGCTGCCCAGCTGGGGGTTACTCTCAGCAACCCCCAGCCCGGCTGCCCCCCGCGCCCAAGGAGCACATCATCCCACTGCTCAGCCACCGCAGAAAGAGACAAGCCTCCCTTCTCCCCAAAGGGGCTGGATGAATACCCGCAGTAACCGACTCTGCCCCCCGCAGCTGCCCAGGGCAGACCCGGGTCAGACACAGCACCAAAGCGCCCAGCGCTGGCACCAGGGCTGCGGCTCACGGCTGACCTTCCTGCATCTGCTCCGGTCTAACGGCTCCCAGCTTTCTCCCCGTGGCTGCCTCAGGGCCCAGGCGCTGAGCTGGAGACCTGCCAAGGAGAGGGCTGCCTGCTTGAATCATGAGCCAGAACTGGGTAAGCATCACCTTTAATAAGCCTTTCCCCTCCATCAGGCACCCTGATTTTTTTTCAGCTACAGCCTTGTGAGACGGAAGGCTGCTTGGAGCCGAGCCAGCGCTGGGGAAACCACCATTTCAAGGTCCTGCGAAGGAGGCTGTAAGAGCAGAAGGGAGCTTTGGTGGGGCGATGCGCGGCGCAGGCTGCTCGCTGGGAAGCTGCTGCCGCTTGCCAGGAGGCGGTGGGGGAGGAGGTCCGCAGACAGCATTTGCTGCGAGCCCGCAGCGCTCCAGCCCAGCCTGGGGAGGAAGGCGGCGGCTGGTGCCACTGCTGCTGCATTGTAATTGGACAGGACAAACACCGCTGAGCCTGCCGAAAAGCTTACGTTGCCTTTCCCTCCAATAACCACTCCTTCAGCGATGGGAAGCGGGAGTCCCAGGACCCCAGCTGGGGGTCAGAGAAAGACCTTCGGATGACTGCTGAAAGAGCACAAATGCAAGGAGAAAAAGGCTCTGCCATGAAAACTGCAAGACCCTTCCTCCCCAGGAAGCGGCGGCGGCTGCAAACCCCGGCACGGCTGTCACTCCAGGGCAGCGGCTGGCTACGGGGGCCCAGGTGAAGGCAGCATGCTGCAGCCCATGAGCTGCCGCTATTCCTGGCATACGTGACAGCAGAGCCCAGCAAATGTCTGAGGATGGATGCACAGCAGATTCCTGGCAGGAAGAGAGACCAGCAGCTCTGGCTGCAGCCCCTCTCTTTGGGCACTGGAACACCAGTGCAGCGGAGACAAAAGGGGAGACCCCGCATGCCAGCCAGAGGGGTCCGCGTTTCCCACCTCGCTTTGCAAACAGAGGACACACAACAGGGCCACCAGCGGTGCCTGGCAGCCAGCGAGCCCAAGCACAGCCATGCCACTTTCGGAGTGTGCGCAAGGTGCCGGCGGGGCTCCAAGGCAGCCCACGTGGTTCTCGTTTCCTGCCGCCGGGCAGGGGAGGCTGGCTTCCCCCCCCCCCCACGGCAGCGGGGCCGACCAGGGAGCTCTGCACCCAGCAGCCACCCCACAACCACCCTTCTCTCCCGCAGGTTTTGTCCCACACCAGGGATGTGGTGAGCCAGGCAGCATCGTCTGATGAGGCACACGGTGGCAGGGAGCAGCACCTTGGAGAATTGGTCTGGTGGCAGTGGGACACCCGAAGTCCTAAGCAAGCCATCCTCCCATCACACAGCGTCCGGACCATCACCAGGGTCTACAGCACCCTCCCTCAGTCACTCACTGCCCAGACTGTTCAAAAGGACCTTAAAGCCCCCAGAAAAATCAGCACTTCCCCGTTTCGAATGGCAAGGAACTGACTCCAGCCAGAGGGGTCTTTGGCTCATTAAGCCATACCACCCTCAGGCTTGTTCAGATCCCATCAAGCAGTTCCCAGGCTCCTCCTACAGCATACGGAGATGCAGTCTGGCACTGGGGTCCACTCGAGTCCTCTTAAAATAAAAATTAATTGATATGCAAATCCGACAAGGCACTAGACCAGTCTTCTGGCCAAGGGCGATGCACAGATCCCCCCGCTGTTTCGTGCTATGATCCCACTCCCCCACACCTCTCCTCCTTCCCCAGCCCAGGGTCAGCCATTAGCCAGGTCCCAGCTCTGTCTCATCCCCTCCCTGACCATCAGCGTGCCAGAACAGCCACGGATCCAACGCCGAGACAGCAGCCATCCAACATGCTCGGGAGCAGGTCTTGGAGGAAGGGCAGTCCCAATAAACGCCACTGCTCCAGGACGTGCTCACCTCTCCTCTCCCCTTCCAACCACCCAACCACCAGCCACAGCTACCCTCTTGTGCAATCTCGTTTCAACCTCAGGTTGGGCAAAGCAACTAACCTCGCCATGTGGCTGCAGCGAGATGAATGCAACGCTGGGCATCACCCCGACCGGTATCAGCAGCCCCGAGGGACTCCAGTGTGGTCCCCGTGCACAGAAACGGAAGCACAGCACTGCCAGCGTCAGCCCGAGGACTAGGAAATCCCAGGGCGGCTTCACTGGTGTTCAACCTACCTGCTGTGGACCTCCAAGGACCTGTTGGGTACAGCTGGGAGTTCTGGGGAAAGTACTTAAGAAAGGCAGCCTGTTACTGCAACAGCCTTCGGTTTGTTGCACAGAGGTCCCTACCAGCATCAGTAAAATAACCAGAGCCCTTAAAATAGTCTAAAACCCACTAACCTAAGTAATGCATTTTAATTAGACTAGGACTTTGTGAAATTGCTTTCAATTAAAAAGCATAATAAACTAACCGATAAACACTTGCCACCAGTAGCTGAGTTTTGCTGAATATTCCGAAAGCGCCACGTGGGGTGGGGAGCAAGCGATCACACGGAAAACGCTCGGGTGGGAAAATCACTCTTTGCACTAAAATAACACACACACCTACAAAATCAGGGCTAAAATCAGCAAACTATTTCTAAGCGGCAGGACAATTCTTTGCTGAAGTTCTGCTTAAGACAAAATAATTCCTTTTTTACAAAACCCAAAACTGGGTTTGGCTTTTGGGAAGGGGTTTTGTTTGCTTGGGTTTGTTTTTTCAAACAGGCTCCAAAGTAGATTCAAAGATTGAATACTGTGATTTTTTTAAAACAGAATTTTAAAAGAAAGTGGGGAGCAAAACTCACACTGAAATCTCCAGTGGAAGAGGGCAGCCCAGGCAGATCATTACTGATCCACTGACCAGAGGAAGTGCTTTGGGAGGAAAAGTGCCACCGACTGCAGCACAGCCACGACCCGGCACCTGTCTGTTCTTCATTTGGGTTTGTACTGTCCTCACGGCAAACGGCGCTTTGGACTTTCCCCTTGCAGTGTCAAGTTCATGTGAAACAGGATTCCCTGCTGACAACCAGGAAACTAATTAAACAGCAGCAAACCCACCCACTACAGCCGTCCTAAACCCGATACACGCAGATGGCACCACAGAAATAAGCAGCAATAAAAAAAAGGTATTCAACTGATTTGCGAAGACTTTTCCCAGCGGCTCTCCACGTGTTTCGAGCTCCGAGAAGGAGCTGGATTGCAGAAGCTCCTCCCTGGAGGAGCCCGCAGCAGAGCCACGCTCGTGCTCCCCGGCACGCGGCAAAGGAGCTCGGCCGCTGCTGTCAGAGGCGATCCCAGCTCCTGCCCGTGAGCCCCAAGAAAGGACGGGGGATGTATCGCTCCTGCTCCAGGTGGAGGAGGGGACGCAGCCCCAGGAAGGTGCTTTCTCCTGCCCAGTGCAGCAGGAAGCAGGGAATGGGTGGAACGACAAAAAAAAGGGAGAGGAGGGAGGAGGGCAGGGTTCTGCTGCCCGCACCCCGCTCCGAGGGCTGACAAATCAAATCCCATCTGGAGCCGCGCTCCTGACAGGCGTCGCAGGCAGAGCCCTCGGAGCAGGACCACGCACGGCTCCTTCCACCCAGGGCCATCGCTGCCCGCCCTGATGCTCATCCGCCACGACCGGCAGCAGCTGATGCCTGCGGATCTCACGGAAACCTCCATCCCTGCCGCCAGAGAAGCCCCACGGCTCCAACAAAGACCCCACCCCAGTCCCCACAGACACCTTTTCACCATGGAAAAGGGACCTGGGACACTGTGGGGACACACGAGGTGAGGACCAGCCTGTTGCCCTGGTGCCTCTCCAGACAGAAGCACTTGTCGGGAGGTCAGTGCCACTACTGCTGGGCTTTGCTGCGGGAAACCAGAGAAACGCCAGGGCAGACCCTCAACACCTCCCCAAGGGGAGTGTATCCAAAACAGAGGGCTCCCTGCTCCCTCCCCAGTGCTGGCTCACCCAGGGAAGGCAGACAAGTCACCGCTTGTTTTCTGCCCTGGTTTCTCCTGCAGTTGCTCAGCCCCAAGGGGCAAATCCCACAAGATGGTCCCGTTTGGGCTCCAGCATTCCAACCTCCCCGTGCCCGCCAGCACCCTGCCTGGGCACTCCACTGGCCCCACAGCCGGGAGACCCCCAGCCCGGCCCCCAGCGGCGGTCCGTCCCGCCAGCCCTGAGCGTCTGTGCAGGAACCTCCACCTGCAGCCACAGCAGAAATAAACCCATTCAGAAAAAGCCTAATTAGCACAGACTAAACAGCCAGTAGCGACACAGGCAGCCAGGACGGACGCCGCAGACCACCGCCTCCCCGTAGAACTGGAGTCGCTGCTTCCCAGCAGCCAAGGCACACCCTCCGAACGCCCGGCGGGCCCTGCCCTGCGCCGGGCT
>NW_010097496.1:12738-12958 GCF_000699245.1 Pterocles gutturalis
TCTTCTTCTCCAAACACATCTCCCCCCCTCTCAACTGGGACCCCCTCATAAAAATAAGAAGAGACAGGCCTTTCCTGGCATTTCCTTTTTCTGAAAAGGCTGTAAAATTTTCCAAGCGTAGCCAGAGCCAGAGCAAAGTTTGTCAGGAGCTCAGCTCATTAGGCGGCTGCTCAAGGAGCCCCGCAGGAGGCACAGGCTGCATAATTCAAAACAGCTTGGA
>NW_010097497.1:0-38347 GCF_000699245.1 Pterocles gutturalis
GATATGCGCGCACACAGGTCTCGCCTCTGAAAATCCACTTGGGATCTTTTGTTTGCAATAAGCATGACCTGAGGTTGCTCTCGTCTATACCTCCTCCCCTAAATTGGTTAAAACCTTAAGGGAGCAGCTAACTTTGCAAGCAGAATTATTGCTGACATATAAAGTGTGATAGCACTTTTTCACTTGGGCAAATATGTGATGCCTCTGCAAACTTCAAATTACTAATCTTCAAAACACAGAGCTGGGTGACTTAAATCATGTAGGCATGTAAGTTGGCTTCATCTGAGCCTACGGTCAAAGCATGTGATTTGATCTTAAAAAATTCCTAGACTTCATCCTTCGCCAAATCTCTCTATCTGATGTTAGTATTGCTTGGTAAAGGTGGTGGTGGCTAGGGATGGGCTCATAGCATGGATAAAGGGAGTAAAATGCTTATTTCAGTCCTGCTTATTGTAGTGAGCAGTTGGGGTGATAAAAGCATCACCCTATACCTTCCCTGTAGCTCCTCGGTCTGTTGTGCTGCCGCCGCCTGGGATCCTGGGTGAGCATAAAGCATTCCGGCGTGGACAGTGTCAAAGCTGGATCCTGGCTGTAGCATTGTAGCGGGACTGGTCTCAAACTGGGGGATGGTGATTGCAGGGCAGAGAGAGTGTAGGTGAGCTGCACATGAAACCTGCTCTTTGCTGTTTGGAAACTCTCCCACAGGACTCTCTGACTGAACTCAAGCTGCAATTCATGCATTTTTTTTTTTTTAAGCATACCTTCTGATTAATAAAATAAATTTCTTTCGTCTTTAGAGATAGCCTTGTAAAAATCATCTGGGATTTTGATTTCTCACCAGGCTTATAGGATGAGTAAACTATCACTTACCCACAGGGAAACAGAACATGGAGTTGGGGAATACCTGCCTTCAGTGGTGTGTAGGTGTGTGTGTAAAAGCTCGGCCCTTTCAGTTGATTTTTATGCTGAAATTCAATTCAGTTCAGATCTTCAGTGTCAGGCAGACCTTAGCTGGGATCACTGGCCACAGCAGGGTTGCTGCTGAGTCTGGAAAAGGTGGTATGTATCAGCCCTTGGCTTGGCGATCAAAGGCAGCTTCGTCATTAGAAAGAAGAATGCCAACTGCCTCCACCGACTTGGCTGGTATTCGTTATATGCTCTGTGAAATGGCTTTTATTGGTTTTGTTCACAAAGCTAAGCTTTTCCTAGTTATTTAAATATTCACTTCCTTAATTGTGCTGGGTAAGTCTAACCCTAATTCATCTTCCTTGAGGCATGACACCCTCACATTCATGCCATCACTAGTGACGCTGCATCATACCACATACCACAGTTCACTCTCCCCACCTTCCTGTCTGTAATCATCCACTCTCGTTTTATTGTTTTGCTCTGAATTCCTTTCAGTTTATTCCGAGATGCCAAGAGCCAGCACCAAGCAGTAAATTTCAGCTTTCACACAGAACTTTAAATTACTTTTGTCTCTGATGATTCAGAATTCTGTAACAAACTTTGGGGGACAGCTGAAGAAAATGTGAAAGAGCGTTAAATTTTTATAGCTTGAATCTGCATGCATGTGATACTGCTTAGAAGGAGTCTTTGTTTTGGGAGTTTAGTTTAAGAAATCTGGCCTTTTAGGATGGGAGATATGTACATTTCTAGTGGATATCAGGCTCTGGAAATAAGCTCCTCTGTTTCCAAAGGTGGAGGAAGTAACTGAAAAGGTCACACTTAGATAAACATTTGGTTCTAAAAAGCTTTTGTTTATAATTTTTCCGTTCTTTTTGCCTCTGAGTATAGTCTGAGTTCTGATTGTATAAAATGGGAAGTCTGGCTTTTGGGGAGGTGGACCTAGATAGCTGAGGTTTCTGTTGTCTTCAGAGCAATGGCCTGCCCAGTGTTACTGACTGTAGCTGATCTCAGAGACCAGGTGTTGGTTTAGATGGATGACCAAGTCTCACCCAGTTCTGGCTACACTTTTCACCCAGGATGCTTCAGGGACTAGTTAGTTCATTTTCTTTGGACTTTGCATTGTTTTGTTTGTGTGGTTTGACCTTCTTTCTCATGTCTTTCTTCCCTTGCCCCGTTTTTTCTTCATGGAGCAGCCTTGCTTTTGTCATACTTTTTTGGAATTGAGTAATGTGCTTGCAGCAGAAAAGTTTGATGAGGCTGCAGGAATGGAAATTGGTGTCCCCTCTCTCCTCTGTAGATGTCAGAGCAATGCTGCAGAGCCTACACGGTGCAGTGCTCCCTGCCAGGTATGCTGCAGTACCGGTGCCTCTGCATTCAGTCCTTCTGCACTGAAATAAGTAAGTGATCTCAGGGAGACTGGCTGGGTTGGACAGAAGCAAAAGGTGTGGCAGAATGATGGTGAAGAGATACCACCACGTGGTACCTGTACGTTTTTACATAGATTCATTGCATGGGCTCAGTCTGGCCTGATAACCACCCCAGGGGTAAGGGAGAGGAGCTGCTAGTTTGCTGGGGGTGGCAAGTATAAGCAGACGAGGGAAACTCCCAGGAGCTTTGAATGACTTGAATTAGTGTGTCTGAGCAGTGGCCTGGATTATTGAACTTTTGCTTCCATCACTCACCATGATCCCTTCTCTGCCCTTCGTCTTTTCACTGTGTCCCCTTCAAAAATGCCCGACTGCTGGTACATTGTGCTCTCCGTGCCTTGGCGGGTCACTGACATAAAATTGTTTGCAATCAAACCCAGTTCATCTGTGATGGCAGGATACTTTCTCACTGCTGGTAGCACCGCCCTAACAGTTGTGATTGAAATTAGAGTGGATTTTATGGGACCCCTGCGAGAAAAATAATTCGGGAGAGGGTCACTGTGTTAAAGCCTGTTGCAGCTGTTGCTTGTTTCACTTGAACCTCTAGTGTCCCTCAAATAAGTGCTTTAAAAAGTGATACCATTATTGAAGTGCTAAATCTGTTAACTTCATTACCTTTAGGGGCTTTTGGTATTGATTTCTGCTGTTAATATGAACGTAGTTGGAGTAAAATTTCTATATGGGCATTTCCAGAAGCTGCTCTCTAGGTGAGAGGATGATAGCTCAGAGGAGAGGCATAAATTGTCATAGACCCTTTTCTGCCTTTCTGCTGTTCCTCATGGATACAGACTGGATTTTTTCCCTGTCAGATTTTTTCCCTGTCAGATTGTTTCACTACAGAATTAAGGCTGCAAAAGGTGCTCCAGTGCCTGGGATTGCCCTTCCCAAAACACTGGGTAGCCTGGGAAAAGCAGGTGACAGTTTTGGGTGCAAATTGCTTATGTCAAGATAACCCTTTAACTGCATTACTTCTGTTTGTTATATAAGAAGAGAGGGGGAAACTTTCAATTTGGTCTGTGATAATTTGAAGATCTAGTGTGGATGCCCAATAGTTGAGATTGCAAGCGCCTTGGGATCTTGAAAATGAGTGTTTCATCTGTTTGTGACACAGATTTCCATTGCCTTAGTTCCCCAGGGAGATCCTTCTCCATCGCACATCAGTGCATTAAGCCCAGCAGCGGTCCTTCTGGGCCAGTATGAAATGTTTGAGTTGTGTCGGTGAGGAGACGCAGGCAGCTCAGTGCAGAAGTCAGCACGATCCATGGCAGCTCAACAGTCGTCTTTCTGAGCTGGAAATAAGATCTCTTGACCCGGTCCTGTGTTTTGGCAGTTAGATGCATCCTCTATCTGGAAAATATGACTTTCCTCCTGGAAGGCAGGTGTTTTGCGGTCACAGTTGCAGGAGGGTAGGGTGCTGTCTTCAGGCCAACAGCTGCTACGTGAGCAACCAGGTTTAGGCTGGACTTTGGCAAAGGTGTGAGCCTGATCGCCTTCATAGACTTACATCAGCACTGGCAACTTGGGAAGGACGTATATTGGATTTTCTCTTGCTTTTTTCAAGAGTCTTGGTCCTATTTGAGCTGAGTCTTCAGCAGCTCTTGTCCAGGTGTCGGTCGATGATACAGCGCTGGGCAGAAGCTGTGGTTGTTCTGCCTGTGGGTGTGGAGAGATAAAGCGGTAGCTGGTAGTACGGTGAACACAGGGCACAGCTTTGCTCAGGGTGGGGGGAGAAGATGAATCTTGCTGTTCTTGCTGTGAGATGTCTCTGACTATGAGAGCAGCTGCTCTGGGACTTTCTTGCAGCCCTGCACAGAGAAGCAAGGACCTGCCCCCCCCTGCGCTCCCACCTGCAGCTCAATCTTGGGTCCTGCCCGTGATATTAGCAGAAGGGATGTGATGAAGGCTTTAATTCCTCCTATTAGGAGGATGTTGCCGTAACGTGGGAATTCCAGAATTATCTCCTATCTACACTTGAAGTCTGAATTAAGGTCAAAGAAGTCCAGGAATTGGACTATCTATTGCCTAAGTTTTTATAAAGACTTATGTTGAAGCTCAAGAAATTAATAAGCATCAAGTATTACATAATTCTAGTGGAAAGCAAGCAATAATAAAAACCTGGGTGTCTGGCCTTTGTGCTTTTTAAAAATGCAACTGGAACTGTCATCTCTTAATTGCGGCTTGTTTTCCAGGTCATCAGTTTGACTTCTTGAGTATGTAATTCTCCCAGATGGTTTGGCTTTGTGGATGTCTGACATGCTCTACATGTCTTCAAGTGTTTTTTTTTTTCTTCTTCTTCTGGCTTGGCACTTTGGAGGAAATGCTGTCTGGAGTCTGAGTTGTGTAACATTAAATTTTGAATTATGTCCAAATTTCAACTGTGTTATCAAGAAATGTCAAGTTTGCTAAGTGATAGCTGCATCCAGACTTCCTGAAGTGTAATGGTGAAAGTAGGCAGATCCTTCAGGCTGTGGAAACTTCTGGAGAAATACTGAATCCTTAGCAATGACAAGCTGCTTAAATATCTGTTTCTGTAGTGGACAATATCGGATCTTTGCAGGAGTGCAATATGTATTAAGACCTTAGCCACTGTCTGTGAAGTTGCCTGGAATCTCTTCACTTTCTTCTATGGCTGACCCCTTAAGCTACTGCTCGCTTTTATTGTGCTTTGCATTTTAGTGTCTTCATCTATATATCTATGACTTCCCCAGCAAGGTCAATTTTTACTGTTTAATGGCTCTCTGGCTCTACAACAAGCTGTGGCATTATCAACTATATTTTTTCCTGCCTGTGGACCACCAGTATAAATGGGCTCAGTAAATTCTTCTTCAGAGTTGTGTTAGTGCTGGCACCAGTGAGACCTCAAAAGGTTCAGCTTTAGCTTTATATCTCAGGTGGAGTCCAAATGCTCAGTTCTAGAAATTGCAATATCCCAGGAGAGTTTATGGGGAAAGAAAAAAAAAAAACTGAATAAGCCCGAGACTTGGGTTCATGGAAGTGTCTTTTTGCTGCTTTTTGGTTTTGTGTTTTTTCCCCTGCTCTTTGCTGTCTGCAAATGTGAAGCTCCTGTAATTGAAAATTGTATCCCTGTTGCACTGCCCGTGATTTGTCAGCCACATGCTATTTTTAGCTGGTTGTTTAGGTTAACCTTCCCATGGCTGCTGACTCAGTGTCAGTGGGTACCAGGTGGTTAGTGCATCTTGGCAGAACCTGTGATTTTTTTTTTTAATTGGTTTCCTTTTACAAAAAAAGTATTTTTGTTGGTGTGACAATTCTGTTCTGAAAATATATGCTATCCTAGTTAACAATTGCCTATCATAGTCATTTCAATACGTATCTAATAAAGAAGAGTTATGTTCTGCAAAGGAAGACAATTCCCCCTCAAAAAAAAAAAAAAGACCCAGAACCAAAAAACCCAACCAAACAACAGCCTCAACAAAATATATTGACTCATAACATATTTTTAACCCCCTTCCAAAATGATGGAAGCAGAGTGCTTTGTATGTTGGCTAACTGATTGCAGAGCCTTTGATTGATGGGATGTAATTTGGTTGAGCATCAGCTGCAGTTGTAAGCTGTAGGACCATGGCTGAAGTGATTCATGTGCAGCAGCAGGATCTCCAGACTGAATTAGAGGCTTATATTGACTGTGGCGCTGTGCATTATTTAAGGGATTGGTTCTGGGCCATTGAGTGTCTGAAGCAATTAACTGCTTCTCTCTGCTGAACAATCACCTCCTTTTTTTCTGAGTTTGTTTGTGTCAATAGTGACTTTTAGGATAGTTTCTTTATTTTGGTGGTAAGACAAATAAAAATCAGTCTTGCTGTTTTCTTTTTTTTCTTATTCTCATTCCTGTGATTTTTTTCCCTTCATATAAAATAAAGATGTATTGAGAATATTTTGGGATTTATAGTGTTTTTTATATTCTTCTAGGAAATAATGGAAGGACTCTGGGAACATGTGAAAAAGGATTTATGTTTAATTTGTTTTCCAGCTGCCCCCAAGGCTGAGCAACCCATAGACCAGGTTGGCCCAGATGCAGTGGTATTTCTTGTTTAAAAAAAACAACCAAACAAAAAAACTTAAACCATACTTCTATTAGCCTGAGGCTTTAGGGCTTTCTGCCCTTAAACTGGGTTGGGCTTGGCTTGAGCAGTAGCCTAAGAAATCAGTCCCTGGCTGGTCAAGAGCAGTCGTTCCTCCAGCGTGATCTCAGCCCAGGCCCAGGCTGGGCTCCTGCAGCGCTGTGCTGGTTGGCAGAGCCCCGGTGCAGGGGACAGCAGAAGTGAGACCTCTCTGCAAAAATGTGGTGGAGCCACATGGCCCACATGGTCTTGTCAGAGTGTTTTTCCTGGATATGTTTTGCTGGCAGAGTGTGGGAGCCTCAGTATCTTGCTCCTTTGGTCCTGGCCAGGGAAGCTTGTTGCAGCTCACTAATGAAAGCTGCTTTTCTCCAGTGACGTGTCTGCCTCATTTCTTCTTAAGTTAATGAGCTTGTAGTTTTTAATTAGAGATAAATGACAGCTCTTGTGTCTTGTTTACATCTCTTCACACCGGTGTAGTACTTCCAAAAGAAAACAAAAGGGGTAATTTACTTCTGAAGTTGTGTGGTGGGGTGGGCAAAAGTGGTACCTGGTACTATTGGTTTTGATCTAGCCTGGTGTTTTGGTTATTCTCTGGGAAGGTATCTAGAAGTGTAAGTCATTAATTGAAGATTACTTTTTATGTTGGCAGTGTGAGAGTTTCAAGAACTATTGAGAACTGCTTTGGTGACAGAGTCTTCAGAGATCAACACATCTGACACTGTTCCCTCCTTCCAGGGCTTGTGGTGTACAACATCCAGGCCTGTCCACAAATCTTACCACTTAAAGGGTTTAATATTTCTGGGGGACCAAGAATCTTTGGGGCCTTACTTGCAGTGAGTCCTGAATGAGAGAGGTGGCGGAATTGCAGGGAGAGAAGTAACTGAGAAATGCGGTTTTGTTTTTCAGGCTGGCAGCCTCGATGGTTTCTTCTCTGTGGTGGCATCCTGTCCTATTATGACTCTCGGGAAGATGCCTGGAAGGGTTGTAAGGGAAGCATCCAAATGGCCGTGTGTGAAATTCAAGGTAACTAAGCTACAGTAACACTCAGCTGCACAAAGTTTGTCCAATGAGATTTCAGGTCACAAGAGCTATTTGGCACTTGATTTCTTTGGTGTGTGTTTGTAGTAACTCAGTAACTTGATCTGTCTGCCAGTGTTTATTCTGTAGTATTTTGAAAATGTTAAGAGAGCTGCAAGTGTCTAATATAATGGATATTCTAGAGGCAGGTGGGTCACTGTTTTTCATGAGCTGTGGTGGAAAATCACACAGCTTCAAATGATTCTTCATCAGCACAAAGCTGAAGCTAGAAATATCGATAATAAGCTTCAGTACTAGGTCTGCTCACTCATATTGGATTACTTGCCACATCTTTGAGGTTGTAGTTCAGTTATTAAATTGTTCTTATCTCAACCCATGAGTCTCTCTTTCCCTTCACCCCTTTAATTCTCTCCCCCAACCTCAGGAGGGGGGAGCGGGAGCGAGTGTCTGCGTGGTGTTTGGCTGCCAGCTGAGTGGTTTCAAACCACAACAGAGGTTCAACTGTGGTCTGGAAACCTGAAAGAGAGGCTTGCCAGAAGAGGATGCCCCTTCCATAAAGACTTCCAGATGATACTGTACTGATCACATAATTGCCTCTCATAGCCCTTTGTCCCACAGCTGTACTTGTATGTGTCCTGTCTATTCCCTAACCGAGAAGTGGCAACAAGGGAAGTTTAGGGCTGTGGATTCCTCCTCTTTCATTACTGTTGGCCTGCCACCTAACGTACCTTTTGGGATATTCAGTTGGGCTGGGAAGGGCTGAGAGATGTGTCTGAAACCTGTGTTTCCTTCCAGTTCATCCTGCAGACAACACACGAATGGACCTGATCATCCCAGGGGAACAATACTTCTATCTGAAGGCAAGAAATGCAGTTGAAAGGCAAAAATGGCTGGTTGCACTAGGAACTGCCAAAGCCTGTCTGACTGACAGCAGGACACAGAAGGAAAAAGGCAAGAACACCCTTTTGCTGGCACATACTGTTTGCTTTTTATTTCCCCATCCCTGTCCTGGCAGATGTACACACAAAGATGACAAAATCCATACCTGAACTCTGTGTCCGACCTGTGGTTCAAGTCTTTGGTGCTGCTGAAAGCCAAGCCATGTGGGAAGTCTGGCTAGAAGTCTCAGGTGTTAACTTTCAGTGCTGGGATTTTAAAGCTTTGACTTTTCGTTAAAGTGTACTGTGTATAAATCACTCGATAACCATGTGCTGATGGGTTCTCTGAGTACAAGGAGTGAGTAGCTCCTGGTTGTGGGTCACTGTGATGCAGATGTTGCATAAAGGTAAGACCCCCACCTTGTTCCACCATCTTAGTATGATGACCCAACCTCTCATACCAGTGGCTTTTGAGCTTCAGAGTTCCTCAGACCCTTTCCTTCCATGTTCTAACTGGGCTGTCTTGTGCACTTCAAGAAACCCTTGGCAATTAAAATAAAGGTTTGCAATTGGTTTTACATGTACATACTAGTGTTTGGAAACGTAATTCCAATCATGGTCAGGCTATGAAGATTAATTCATTTACCTCTTTGCTTTCACCAGCAGTCTCACTTTCACCCCAGTGAAAACCCCTCCTGCTTACAAGCATGTTATTCGTGAGTCAGTGTGAGACCTTGTGCCTTAAGCTTGCGTAACCTCAGCACAATGGCTGTGCAGAAGATGGGAAAACAGCAAATTATTATTAATATATCAGTGATCCTGACTGCATGCAGCAGGGGCAGACACTTTCTTGCCCTATGGTGAGGAATTGCTTCTCCTCTTAGCCTTTTGTGCATCTTCACCAGCCTTTGCATCTATTGGTTCAAACTGAGTCAGAACTGAGCAGAAGATGCTTCTGTAGGGTCCTGCACGAAGTGGGGATCTGATGTGCAGTGCCTAGAAGCAGAACAAAGCTATATCAATAAACTGACATTCAGTAGCACAGAGTGAAAAGCTACTGATATATTTTCAGAATTAAACTATGTTAGTCTTATTAACAGACAAATTAATTTATTTTGCAGTTCTGGGACTCTAATGTCAAAACATTACATTGACTGTTGGTCATATCTGGATTAGTCTGCTTAGTTCTGCACTCTCTGGTACCAGAAACACACGGACAGGAAAGGGCCACTGAGATGATTAAAGGAAATATCTGATGGGAGAGCATAAAAAAATGGAGGCAGACTCTTCTCAGTGAATGGACAAGAGGAAATGGGCATAAATTTAAATACAAGCAACTCCACTGAGTCATAAGCAAAAATGTTTTATATTGTGAGGATGAGGGAGCACTGATACAGGTTAGACAGAGCGCTTGTGGAGTCTCCATCCTTGTCGATGTTCAAAACCTGTCTAGACATGGCCCTGAGCAACGTGGTCTAGCTGACTCTGCTTTTAACAGGGGAGTAGGACTAGCTGGTCTCCAGAGGTGCCTTCCAACCTCAACCATTCTATGATTAAAGTATGTATGTTAAATTAATCCCTTTGTGTTGGGCAGGATGTGTCTTTTCCCTCCAGGGTTTCCTACCCAGAACCCTGATCTTTTAATTCACAGTGTAATTGTTTGCACCTTAAACTACTTAGTGAGAACAAAAAATATATGTAGGGGTCTCATCCTATTTAAAAGCCCCTTTAAGGTCAAGTGTTGTGAACTTGCTTTTTCTCCATGTCTTAAGTCTAAGTTCCTGTCTATGATGGCAAATAACGAAACAGTAGTTTACGTGTCAGGAGCAGAATTTATGGCCAATCCAGCTTATCTTTTTAAGTTGATAGAAAATGTTTTGCAGTAAGGAAGTATTGATTCAATTAGATTGGGTAATACTATTTCAGCAACTTTCCAAAATTGTATACTGCAAGAAGGATACAATAAATTTAACTCTTTTTTTGTTCCACTTTTAGAGTTCACTGAAAACACAGAAGCCTTGAAGACTAAAATGTCTGAGCTTAGACTGTACTGTAACCTCCTTGTTCAGCAAGTGCATAAAACGAAGGAAGCCAGCATTTCTGGTGTATCAGAACCAGAGGTACAGCTCTACTTTTGGTGTAGACCATGTCTGTGAAGTCTTGAGCATTGTGAACTCGTCTGGTTAGCCAATATAGTATTCACTCACAGTTACTTAATATTGCACCCCCTTTCTGCAGAGTACCTGTGGGAAATTATGTACCCACACAACAGTTCTTGTCTAAATGGAGTAATACTATATTATTGCAAATAATTTTCCCTTTGCTGGGGTAGCAAGTAGTGAGATGAGATATATCTGTGATCTAGATAATAACATCTCTGTAGATGTGTGTATAGTGGATCAAAAAAAAGATTTTTTTTAATAAAAAGATAACTTGCAAGGTGTGCGCATTTGTCTGCCCCTGCATCATTAATATTCAGTTCAGCAAAACACTTCCGTTCTCAGTCAAGACCTTTAAAAGGTCAAGAGACCACAGAAAAAGCAGAACTGCTAGAAAGAACTGCGTGATTAACCTCACTTAAGTTATTAAGTTTCAAACCTTGCAAATCTTCCTGTCCAAAGAAGACTCGTTTAAGAGGGGTCTTCTGATGACAGTGATCTGCCCCTTGCTTTGACAGAGAAAGGTGTGAAGAGGGATGCCTGTCACTTTCTAGAGAAGTTGGTGTGGAGTTCCAGGATACCTCCCACTGGAGAGATGGGTCCTCAAGTGCAGGACAGGCAGGCGAAACACCTGAAGGTTAATCAATATGTACATCCAAGCCATGGTGGATTAACAGTGCAGAAGCATGTGATGTAGTGTTTAAGTGACTAAAAGGTGCTGTTAGAACTTGCAGCTTATGGGTTTTGACAACAAATAAGTAATGTGATGTTCATCAGCTCATAATTCCCACTTCTGGGGGAAAACTTGCTTTTCCTGATCTTACCGCTATTTAACTGGAAAGATTTATTGCTAAAAGCATTTCAGCATCAATAACTGCACTTTGGAGAGATGAAGAATATTGTGGCAATATGATACTTCATTCTGCCTGTTTTTCAATTGCAGTAATTTTTTGTTCATGGGATTTTTGAAATTATTATCTGCAGATCATTCTATATCTATTTAATTTGCTTACTTCTTGTTTAACCTGTCAGTGGCGTCTTCTGGATTGTTGAATACATCAAGGCTTAGTATTCAATAGACTTTTAATGCCAGACATAAATAACTAAGAGGTATTGCTTTTAAAATGCAAGCATACTGCGCTTGTAGTGAGAGGCTGACAAGAGTGGTAATGCTGTGAGGGGGTATAGCCCCAGCAAGATGTGATGCCAGTTCTCTGAGCAGCTGATACACTGTGTTTTAGTCCATATTAAACAGCAATCATGACTGTAGCAGTTGTGGGCTTTGTAGACATTAGTTGCTCCAAGTTGATCTTCTGTGGTGAGTCCATGTCTTCCTGTTGGTTTCTTCCCACAGAGTGGGATTGATATGGGAGCTCTGTTAACATCAACTTGTGACACCTTCCTGAAGACTCTTGAGGAATGTATGCAGATTGCAAATACTGCCTTCACTTCTGAGTTATTGCATCAGACCCCGCCTGGATCCCCATGTTTATCAGTTCTCAGAATGAACAAGGTAACAGCCAGCGACCTTTTCTCTCAGTCTTAGCATGGGTGGTAAGGTGCCCTTTTGTAAAGTAGCATTAGTAGAAGTAGAGAATGCGTTTTAACCCATGTTAGAGCTAGTAGTCCTCCACTGGACATACTCTGCAATTTCTTGTGGTTTGCAAGTGAGGTAGGGCCAATTTTTAATAAGCAGTGAGCAATAGCTTAACTTCTAATGGCAGGTGAAAGTTATTAAGCATTGACTTTCAGGACCTGATTCACCTGCAGACAGCAGTGTTTCAGAATACCCTGGCTGTATGGCAAGTTGGTCCATTGTGGGAGCTCACAGCAATTGTTACTCTTGTAAGCTACTGCAGCATCGGATCTGTGGTGATACACCAACAGGAGCTGATGAGCTTTTATTTTTAATGACAAGGACGCTTTCTTGAATCTTGAATCCACAACTACGTACACAAAACTGGCGAACAGTAGATTAAAGTGTGTGTAGTAAAGTAGATGCGTCACTGCATCTGGGAAGTGAGATTACTTCAGCATACCTGGCATCTGGCCTCATGTTTCTACTGGTTTTTCGTATTTTTCATAAGTGAAGAAGAAACATCATTGCAAAGAAAACTCACTGCCTTGTTTCTTTTCCACATGCTATATGGTGTCTCACTTGGCTCTTGATAGCTAGCTTCTAAAAGAAGTCTCTTGATTTTCTTTTTTTTCCTCTTTTCAATATTTTAATGGTGTAATAATGTAGCACCTTTTTTGCATTTGTCTGTATACTGCTGCCAGGTCAGAGAATTAGTGAGCGTATGCTTAGCTTTTCAGCTTTTTTGCTGGCTCCATCTTGGGTTTAATAAAATGTGAAGTTTGAGAAGCATGATACAGTCTTTTTGCTTTAAAGAATATTCCCCCTCCCCACTTTTCTTACAGATAAAGCACTCTGTATTGTCCAGTCACACCTCAACGGAAAGGTATAATAAAAATCTTTACCGTCCATCTCTTTCTAATCTGTTTTTGGTAGTGTCTGTTCTTTCCATATTTTTACTCTAATGTTACTAGTACTCGATGCAGGCAGAATTGTATTGCTCTGAGCTGCATACTTGGAAGCAGACACAACAAAAGGGAGCTGGCTCACCCCACTTCATGTCTCTTCTTTATCAGCCCTTTCCCTTTTATTTTTCTCAGCTAACTACCTGATGTCTTACTGGTCAGTCACGAGCCAGCTCTCTCCCACTTCAATGCTCTTTCCTGCATCTTAGGTTCCACTCCATAAACTCATAAAATTGTTGATGGAGAGCAGGCTATGATTTGTAGAGTAGATGGCAAAGGTATGTATTTTAAAGTACTAATGAGGGGATATTATTTTAGCTACAATACCTGCCTGTGATTTTCTTTTTTGTAATCAGGTGTATTTATTTTATTATGTCTCTTTTTAATAAAGGTCATTGTAAATATATTCAGACTGCAAACTGAGGTTGAATTGTTAATCCTACTTGCTCCAAAGAGCTGCCTGGTTCCTTCTGTTATTTTAGACAAGTTCTTTTGCTCAAAGCAGCCTGTGACAGCCTATAGTCTCTGTCAACTATTTTTCTCTTATTGTTATTTGTGTGTTTTCATGGGAGGAGGCTTACCAAGCAATGTTTCATACACTAGCCATTATTCTTTCCCTTTTTTCAGGCAGATGGAATTGAACCCCTGTGAAAATGGCTCTGTTAAAGCAGAAATTAACCATCAAGAGGAAGCACTTATTAGAAATATGGAAAGTTTAAACCGGGAAACAAATGAGGGGAGCAGTGATGTTTCTGTTGGAGATCACATAGCAGAGGATTTGGCAGGTAAATATGTCCATCTTTTATCCAGAATTGTTGCTCTTTAAGTGTAAATGGAGGGAGGCGTAGACTGCCTGTGAGACTGCTGAAACCTTGCTTCCCAAGATAGGGAATGTCAGTGTATTTTAGTCTGATATCTGCCCTTTGCAAGTCTTCTCAGCATAGCTCCTGCCCTTGTTGATAGCTGAATTGGGACTGAATGGGGAAGGAAATTAAAAATTCTTTTTTGGACAAGTGGAGGCTCCTCTCGATGCTGATTGACATGCGTAACAATACAGCCTGGCAGAGCTTGGGCTCTGCTTACGCTGTGGACAGACACATTGTTCCCAGAGGCCCTCCGCTGGGAATGCCAGCACCTCTGCTAATATGTTGGGCTGCGCTGTCAGAAGGGGGACATTGAAGCTTTGTGTGCCTGTCTTGGAGGGATTGACCTTGTAGTCACTCTTGATTGCTCTGACAAATCTTTATGGAAAATTAACCCTTTTTCTGCCACTAAGAGTATACTAGAAAGCACCTTTTTTCTTCCATTACCTTAGGAATACCATGAAACTTAAATTTGTTTGTGATTTCAGTAAAACACTGCTGAGCTAATTCCATATGAAATTCCATCCAACATAGTTATTTTGTTAAGGGCTGCTGAACTTAATTTGGGTAAGTCTATACAAGTAATACGTGATTTCTGCTCTTCCTGTTGAATGGACTGCATCATTCTCGAACAGTAGCTTTCTCTGCCAGGCTGTTATTCCAAAACATACATATGCAGTCAGTGAATCAGCTGGTTTATAAGCCCAAGTTAATGAACACAGTGATTTTGCTCTTACATGGGTTCTCTTTGGAGTTTTTCCCATATCTGTAACTGGTGTTGCATAGTGTGGTAAGTCCCCGCAGAATAACGTGCATGGTCACCATTTGGCATAATACCTCAAGAATACAGTGCTAAAGCAAGGAGATCAAACTAATTCGAGTTAGGTTGTTGGTACCATTTAGCTACTGAGGTTTTTCCAGTGCAAAAAAGATAAAAAGCCTACCCTCTCCTGGGCACACACATCTGAGCTGCATCATTTTACTGGCAGTACAGGGCAGAGCAGGATGTGCAGTGCCATCTGTATGGGATGGGCTGAGCCAGCCAGCCAGTGGCTCGGTCTCGCTGATGGCTTGTTTGGTGAGTTCCAGTGAGCCTAGGAGCTCTGCCCTGTCCCAGATAGTCTTCCCTCCCTCTCCTCATTCTTAAAAGCAATCAATCTTTAAAAGCACTCAAGCATTTAAGTCCCATAAGAAATTTGTGTTTGTCAATTAGGTCTTACAGTGTTTGAGTTTGAAGTTTCAGAGGACCCCAGGCTTTATGCATGGCACTTCTGTGCAGTCACTGTGGACTTCTCTACTCACCAGCCAGTGTGTCTGGGTGAAGGACAGATCAGTGATACTGGCAGAGTCACTTTGCTTGTGAATGAGGCAGTTTGTGATGGCTGAGGCCATTTTTTTTTTGCCCTGAGGAGAATGGCTGAAGTCTCATTGCTGTTACTGGGTGTAAGTGGTTCTTTTGTCACCCAGCACCAGGATTATTCAGCGGTTCTGCGAGTAAATATGGAAAGCTGCAAGTTTGTTTTCAGACTTCAGTTGGAGGAAGAGAGTTCCTTTCAACTTGATCCCTTCAGCCAGAAGCTCGGTTCTGCTTCAGGTCTATAAATCCGCACTGGCATTTAAAAGTATTCCTTTCCTGGAGAGACAGGTTCCCTGGGAGATCTTGGATGCTAGTTTGACAGTGTAGCCGCAAGATGTGCTGTAGCCGTGGCTTGTACACTGCAGGTGCTGCAAACATATAATTTTTGCTTCTTGACTTGTTCTCTCCAGTTGTCCGTGAGGCCAGAAGGTCTTGTTATGCATGGGATGTGACCTTTCTTTGGGTGTCTAAGACTTTATCTTCCTTCAGAGGTGCTCATGTAATGCTCTGTTTATATGAAACAGGTGCACTTGACACCAAAAAATAAATGAAATAGACCACAGCGGGGAAGAGGCAACTGGTTGTTCTTCTGAGAAACTTTAAGGATATTAATACAAATTGGGGAGACCGTAGCAGCCTTTGATACCATAGCAGTACCCATCTAAGCAGCCAGTTTACTTATCAGAAGGAGCAAACAAGTCACTATTCTTCTTTTGCTTTTAAAAATGCACTGTGCCACTTTATCAGCACTGGGGAAGTTACAGCCTTGTGAGAAGCAATCTTTCTTCCAAGGAGATGAGTCTCCTTTCTGCTATACCCTATTGTCTCTTCAACACTCTCCTCTAATGGGGCTGTCCTTGCTGAGGATGTGTGGCCTTACCTGCATTGGAGCCTGGTGCTTAGTCTGTTTGATTAAAAGAAACGGGGAGGGAACTGACTGAAAGGTGGTCTGAGCACCCAACAGTGGGGGAACTGTGATGAGAGTCATGGTGCTGGCAGGGAAAGCTTTTAAACTTGCATGATCCAGAGACCCAAGCACCTTCCTTCAAACAGAACATGTCTTAAGGAAAAGGAATAACAATACGGGTGTGTGGCTGTTTTCTTTTTCTATTTTTCTTCTGTTTCCTTTGAATGTAAGGCATTAAAGAAGGTGGAGAGAACAAGCTGCAAGCTGCAGAAAGCTCTGGTGCCCACAAGTTGCTGCAGTCAGAAATGAATTCTTTAAGTGGATTGACCCTGTGTGAGGAAGACAGAAATGAAAATGATTCTCCTACCTTCTTCAGCGTCATGAGCAATAGGTAGTACATGTTGCAGATGTAAATTATAAGGATTATTGGAACTTTAAGCCCTTAATTGACTCATTTTTATAAGTCTGTTCTGTCTGTAAATCTGTATTTGCTGAGATTATTTAACAAGACTGCATACAGCACAGTAGTAGTTGAAGATATCCTTTGTAGAGTTGTCTGTACAGAGTGGAGTGGGAGGTTTTTTCATTTACTTTAACCTAGTGAAACAAAAGCCATGTTGGTGGTTTCATGTTTGTAAATTTTACCTCTATGCAAGTGAAGTGGGCATGAAATGTAATTTTTTGCTTTTAGAAGTTGCACAAAAGGAGTTGTTAAGCTAACAATCTTTTCTGCTTGTCCTGGACACCAGGTTCAGTGATATTGAACTTCGGGAGGAGGAGGGCATACCAACAGAAGAGTTTCTGGAGTCATGTTATGCAATTGTGCCTGTTCTGGGTAAGCAACTTGCTCTTTTCATGCCAGGGGTGCATCTGACTGCTTTTGACTGCTGACAGCTGTGAGAAAAGGTGGAGCAGCTGGTTTGAAGAATTTGTTTCTTCGTTGAAGTGATATAGTAGAAATAGTTGCAATCGTAAGAATCAATTTGACTGGTACCAGAAGATGTTTCTTACTCTTTCACTTTGTAGAGGACCCGCTCTCACTTAGATGGCAGCCATGTATAAGCTGTCTGGAAATCTATGGGTGTATCTGGAACAGCAATTTCTTGCCGTCAAAAGAGCAGCGTGGAGTGCCTTTCATGTCTGATACTGCTGACAGCACACCATCAGCTGTACTAGCTATTGCTGTTATCTGATTTTGCCAAAGACTTCTGTCTCCAGCTAGTGCAGCTCCCCACCTGCTTGGCCCCTGAGTCTAACAGTAGATGTGAGGACCCTGTAGGCATGCACCGTGTTGAAGACTTCCAGATTGCAGGTTGCTGTATTTTAACACTTGTATCAACTGGGGTGGATTGGTTCTACGCTAAGGAAAGACTTTGATTTATGTCATTCATTTTGTATTCTCCTGCCATTTAGAAGGATTTAATTGTTACTAAGACATGAGGACTGGAAAAAGAAACAGTTTTAAAATATGCCCTTTTCTGTTTTTCTAGACAAGCTGGGACCAACTGTTTTTGCTCCTGTTAAAATGGATTTTGTAGGTAACATCAAGGTAACAGCTTATTTCTAACACTGATTTTTTTTTTTTTTTTAACAAAATACCTATTTCCGGTACTAAAGCTCAAGAAGCTTTATTGTAGGAGTCAATACTGGAAGGCTATTTAATATTTGATAATGTTACCATCTGTCAGATCAGGATGCTGAAATGCCCCTAATTCTGTTTTTACAGTACGTGCTGTGTTTAATAAATCCAGCTGTTCTACGCAAACTTATGAAATACTTGATTGACTGCCAAGTAAAACATCTGTTACACCTAGTGCATATGACTTTGATTCTGAGCTGAATAAGTTGCAAGTCAACATGTGATGGTAGCAAAATTGGCTTTAGACTGTAAAACAAACCAGGGGGGTGAAAAATCCTTTCCTCAAACAAGTAGGAGCAAATTAGTGTGTTAAGAAGGAGCTTCAGAGCAGGTCGGGGCAGACCCTGCTGCTTTGGTTCTCGTTCTGACAGTCCTTCCAGCTCCAAGTCTGAAAAGGTTTGAAGTGCTACTTGTGAGACAAGAGGTATTCATAGTGAGACTTTCTCAAGGAAAAAAAAGAAATATCTTCTAAGTGTATGATACGGAACATTACATACCTTCAGATTTGTTTGATGTAAAGTAAGGCAGATAAGTGTGTATCTTGCTGAAGGTAGCCACTGAAAGACTGAAGATAACAAGAGGGAAGAATGCTATTTAAAAAAAAATAAATGTAATATTTTTTTAAGTGATAGGCAGCTGTTCCTTTAATGTAGAAGACGACTCTAACTGCCTCATATTTTCCCTTTTATTTTTGTGAAGAGTTTGTATAACAAACTTTGGAATAAATTAAATCTTAACCATGCCAATGACTGCTAAGTGTAATTGAGAATTTGCAGTTGTCAGAAGGTAATCTTGCTTGCACTTGAAGCTTGGGGCAAATGGGTCTTTGCTTGGAGAGCAGATTGAGTTTCCACTGCTGTGGAGGATGCCATGTAAACCTGAAGTATTTTGTCAGACAGAAATGATAGGTTTGATGTAAGTTGTTGACTGAGATAATTTTTTTTGGTTGCGTTAGGCAGATGGCTAGCCGGATGAGTCTGGGGTTGTGCTCTGGGAAGGCATGCCTGGTGTGGCAGGTCAGCTGTGCCGTGGGGAGTGTGTGACAGGGTTGGGGATCTGTGGTATCCCTTTGCAGGGAACAGTCCTGGTGAATAGGTGGTATTTATAGGACAAGCCACTGTTTGGTCTTAAAAGCCTAAAGCTTTGCCTCTTGTTTTTTCTCCAGAAAATAAACCAGAAATTTATAACCAACAAAGAAGAGTTTGATACCCTTCAGAAGATAGTGCTCCATGAAGTGAATGCTGGTGTAGCACAAGTTAGAAATTCTGCTACGGAGGCTCTCCTGTGGCTGAAAAGGTAAAGGTCTCATATCTACTTGCAGTATGAACCGCTGAGGTGGCATCAGGGGCCTTTCACCAGTGCAAGATTATGTACGTGGAGCAAACTGGTTACTTTCCACAGGCTCCATCAATCCAAATTGGCTAGGTTCAAGATTAATGTGTTGTCTGTGGTTGTATCATTGCAACTTTGCAAAGAGGCCTAAAAAAGTGAACACTGGCAACCCTTTTTCCCCTAAAAATGAAATTACAGTGAGTGACGGATCCTGCTGGGCCAGAACATCAGGCAGGTGATTTCAGGTTGCAGCAGAAATGTTTTAGCGAAGTGTTTTTTCATTGGGCTAGGAAAGAGGCTGGAGGAGGTGGTGGCTGCATTTTTTAAATTCAGATTGAAAATTACTTTTGCAGCTTAGGGGACTTTGTTATACTTTGTATTACTTTGTTATAAACATGTTTTATTTTTATTTCATGGGTTCATCCTGACAGAGGCTTAAAGTTCTTGAAGGGGTTTTTGACAGAAGTGAAGAATGGGGAAAAGAATATCCAAACAGCTCTGAGTAAGTGGCAGTTGCTTTATTCTTTGTGTGCTTCTGAGTTCACATACTTGATTATTTTCCTTCTTGTTTAAAACCTATGTTTTCTTTTCTTCAGTGACCAATGATGCAAGTAATCTTGAAGACATAACATTTTTGAAAATTGCTGGTTTTGAAAATGGCCATCTTCAGGCAGGTTACTAAATGATTGGTCAATGTGGATTTACCAGCAGATAAAGATTCTTTTAATTGGCATACTTTTGACAGGGGAGGCAGTCACATCTTAGGGGAAAAAAGTGCTTTATTTTCCATTTTCTCTGCTGGTTTGTAGTGAGAATGCTCCCGAATTTATAGTTGCTGTTGTGTTATTTTTTCAGTTCCTTGTGAGATGGGCCATCGCTCTTTGAAATCACCTCTTTGCCAGTATGGCTGTGAATTACCTGTATCAGTCAGAAGGGAGTTTGTAACAGAAAAGAAGGATTTTTTTCTAAGTACACAATTTTTGACACTTAGCAAGTCAGGCTAGTGCCCACAGCAAGTATAGAACAAAATATAAACCCCTCTTAGACTTGACTTGGTTCTTCCTGAGTAAGACCCTCTCTATGTGCATGTAGTCTGATGTTATGATAACCCTTTAAAACAGCTTTTTTTAAAGCTTTTTTTTTTTAGCTTCTTTTAAATAGCTAAGCAGTCATACAGTCATCCTATACGATTAGTAAAAAGAACTACTACACCAAAGTATGTAAGCCGCTCTTGGAAGTGTGACTGTAAATACACTGCTACCAGATGTGGGTGTTAAACACCACGGCAAGCCAAGCCACTTATCTGACCTTCTGAGTCTGAAGGCTTCAGCACTGAATTCCTTCTTGAATAGCTCTGTGTCTGCAGCAGAGCTGTGGTGCTGTTTTTTTCTCACTTCTTCCTTCCCTTTCTCCCCCTGAAGAGCACTTCTGTATCTGTATCACCAGTGCAGCTTTGGTTACTGTGACAGTTTCTTATTCAGGAGTTACTGTGCTATTTGAATCTCAGGTAAAGATGGGGTATATGTTTTCTTTCTACAACCTCAAATATCAAGCTAATGAAATGAAAATTAAAAAATGGAATGTCCACCAGTTCCTACGATCTTCTGAGGAACAAACAGCTTTCTGAAGGGATTTGTCTTTACTTGAGATTTAAATCTAAGCAAACTTTTCAACTTCTGGTGTTTTTAATGTCCCCTGTATTGGCTGATAAGGCAGAGAATAGACTTGTAAGTCCTGTTTGCTGCAAAATACTCTTTTTCTCCTTATTTCATTGCTGTTATTACTGTTTCTTACTTATTTCATTGTTGTTATTGTTTCTCATAGATTCTCACTCCTACTGCAAAGACAGAAAAGGTGCATTCCCCAGTCACTAAACTGATAGATGAGGAGTACTTCATATTACAGAAAAACTGTGGCTGTGTGTCACTGTCTTTTTACTCTCTTCCAATATTAACTGTCCGCAGTCTTTTGAGCAAATATCCTAAACCAGCAAAATGTAGAAGTTCTCTTTCTTCATGGTGAACGGCTCAGGAAAAGTATAATACAATGTCAGATGCTTAAAAATTCAACTGAAGGACAGGGATATGAAATAATGACAGTGACAAACTAAAACTGGGAAAATACCGCTCAAAAGATGTTTGGCTTTGTATATAGGAAGCTTTGTATGTGAAAGTGGAGCTTTACTAGGAATGTAACAAGGGCCTTCCTCAAAGGCTGCACTCAGGGGTACTCACAATAGAGAACCTAAGGACTTTTTTAATAAGGGCCCAGTGCTTTCTGTTCCAGTGACCACCAAACTTGACCCTCAGATGTGAGGAGTTCTTGGTTAATGCCCTGAGCTAACCACCTTGATTGATGCTGGCTAACCATCAGGATTGTTTCACCCATATATTATTTTCCAACACTTCCACTGAACTGAGAACTAAATAGTAGAAATGTTAGTCATGAAGCACAGATAGTCAAATAAAAATTACCTTTGCCTTGCTGTGTCTTAGAAGACTTGCTGTGGATGAGTTGAAGGAGATTTGACAGCAGAGCTGAGACTCCAATGTAGAAATCCCAAATCTGTCATCTCCTTTCAGTCATAACTTTGGTGCTCAGAAATATTTATTTGTCATTATTTGCATCCAGTGGCAAGAATGTAGCCTTAAATAGTCATTTCTAAGCTCTGTGATGTAAAGCATACATCTCTTAACTGTTATGTTGTTTTTATTTTTCTCTTTAAGACAATGCTTATGGAAAGACATTACGGCAGCACCATGGTTGGGTTGTCCGCGGGGTCTTTGCGGTAGGTATTTGTCTTCGTTGCTGATAGAGCTGGGGGTCTTGTTAATGTGATCTTATGTTGTGTGTAATTAATAACCCATGTTAAAATTATAAGCGTTAAAATTAATACATTCTCTTGTCAGACCTTATTTTCTTAGGTGAGTGTTGTGTGTGTTGCTATGTTCAGTATTGGGCTTTTAGGGTGGAACCTTCTTTCTGGAGCCAAACCAGACAGATCATGCTTGTGTGCACATTTTTTTCATGATGTGTTTTTCAGCACAGCATTGCAGGGCTATTAAGAAGAAATGAGGATTTTTTGAGGATTGATCTGTCTTTGGATGTGAGCATTCAAGAAGGGTTAGGACAGAATATGTCAGGGAGTTCAGGAGAAAATATTGGGTAGAGGAAATGGTTTATTTTTGTCCGGTCTGGCAGCTCCCCCTCGTGTTGGTCACTGGAAATTATCACTGAAATTATAAAAGAAGAAAGAAGAGCCTCATCCAGGCAATCATGACAGAGACTTTGACTTGGAGAAACAGAAATGTTGGGGAAAACTTTCTAAAGATTGCTTTGAGAATCAGACTTCAATGTTGAAGTGTGTGACATTGGGTCCCCTAACAAACTGTACTTTATTTGGGATTTGTATTTAATTCACTTCCTAAAATCAGACCTCTCTGAAGATGTCTTAAACGAGGGATCTACATAGAGATAATAAAAAAAAAATGCCTCCTTGTCATTTAAAAATATTAATATATGCACGTACATGTGAATATATTAAAGGTATGCAATCTAAGTGCAAAGAGGGATGTCTTAGAAGTTTTTTGTGGCTTTAGTTGGGTTTCTTTTCCTGTTCTGGTTTGCGACTCTGAAAGCTTTGGTTCCTCTCCCAGTTAGCTTTAAGAGCAGCTCCAACATACGAAGACTTTGTGGCAGCTCTGTCCGTGGAGGAGTGTGATCCTCAGGAAGAAACATTTTACAAAGGAATGCAGAGGGACCTCAACATTTACTTACCAGCCATGGAAAAGCAGCTAAGTATCTTGGACACTCTCTATGAAGTACACGGTTTGGAGTCAGATGAGGTGGTATGACTACAGCAAGACCGTGTCTTAAAACTTCAGGGACTGTGTCTGTTAACAAAGATTTCTTTTGTTTTGGTTTTTTTGGATGTCATTTCTGTTCATTGTATCTTTTCAGGTGGGAAGAGTTTTGAGTGTTTTTTGGGGAAGGATATGTACGACTTTCATTTTTTTGTTAACACTTGGTTTGTGTTTAAAGGCAAAGGTACTGTTTCTCTTTGGGTCATAACTATGTCCGTGATGAATGTTTTTTACTGTTTCTCTCCTGCCTGTACACTCTCACTTCTCCTCACCTTGTAAAAGTAACAGAGCAGAATTTGGCCTTTGCTTGGGTACTTTCAGAGAGAGCCGCGTGTGTGGTGGAGCAGTTGGGGTGTCAAAATGGGGCCCAGGCAGGAGCTGTGCCCCCTCACTGCAACGGTGGAGGAGGACAGAAGTAGTGATTGTTGTTTTGGTAGCAGAAGAGAAGGTCAGTTAAATGCCACCTTATTAGGTGCGCAGTGCATTTGCCCCTTAATTTGGGTTGAAGCTTTTTAGTGGAGCACCTCCCCAAATATTACAGAGATCTTCACCACAAGCATATGTGGTTGGTGGTCTGAGCTTCCTCAGGAACCAGCCTTTGAAACTGGGTGTTGTGTTCCCTGACCAGCTCCCAGTATGTGCCACGTTCTCTCTGTCAGCTCTTGCCAATGGGCCACAAGGAATTTGCTGGCACAGACTGGCAGAGCCCAGCTAATTGCAACAGTGCTTTACACAAGCAGTTGAAGATTATGTCCATCACTCTGGTTTATTAAGGTTTTGGTGGGTGTTTCTATTTTGGGGTTAGGGTTTTCTGAAATCAAATTCACACAAAAATGTAATATTTGCTTTTAAATTGAATACAGCTAGCAGTTTAAAAAGCAGGTGTTATTAAAATCCTTCCTAGGCTGCCATTATGGGCAGAGACTTCATGAAAGGGACAGGAAGTGAGTGAAGCATAGGAGAAGCTAGAATTTTTCACAGAGCCATTACCCATTGGGCCAATTACAAACCTGAAAATCTGAAATGATGTGGAAGTGACTGGAAATTAAGAAAGTAAGATTTGCCCTTTTTCTTATTTTGCTGATACAGATAAAAACGTACTCCTTACACTGCTGCTTTTAAAAATAATAAAGAAGTCCTTTTAGCTGGTGATATGGTTAGGGGCAAAATTCCTAGTTGTGTTGATGACTAGAAGGCTGTTGTGAATTATGAACTGCCCATTCAAGGCATAAGCGAGTCTCTCAGTGGTGACCTAGGGTGTCAGATGGCTTTGTGCAGAGAGTTGTGTTTAACTCATGTGCAGGAGAAGACTGTGCTGATGAGGTACTTAGAACTCATAAATCTTTGTAAATGCAGGAGAAGTTTCAGTGTCACTGTAGTCACAGGAGAAGTCCTGGCTTTTGCTGGGCTAAAAACCATGTTGTCGGTAAAATGAATGTACTGCAGGCCTGCTGCCCCGCATCGCTCTGTGATGGCAGCCTCTCTGCATGCAGGATACGTGATCCTTTCTAAAGAGCCTAGCATTGTGAGCTTTAAGAAAAGCGTATGATGCTTGAAGAAAAGACCAAGTATGACATTTAGTTCAAAAAGCAAGATACCGGAACTGTAATTGTGCATTTAAACAGTGTGTGTTTCTTTTTCCTGTCATCTCCTCTGAGTTGTGCCTATCTGTAGTTCTGACATACACCAACAGGAATCTGAAGGATGTGAGGGTTTTAGTTTTTTGGGTTTCCTTAATTTAAGTAGTATATATTTATGTTTGAATACAAAGTCAAAACTTTTGACCAAACTTCATTCAATTATTTCACTACTCACAGTGCTAAAAAATGAAGCAGAGAGCCTTTGGGATTTGGCTGTCTGCTTCTTCTAAGCAAAGAAACCACCCGTGCAGCAGAACCACCAGCTCTCCACCTTGTGTGGTTTCCTCAGGGTTTTCGGCTGTTATGTGGGAAACTTTGCTGTAATAGTTCTTACCTGAACGCTCTGGGAAGCCAATGGAGCAATTCCACAAAATGTCAGCTGGAGAATGGGGAGAGCAGGAAGAGATCCCTCTTCTCTAGGAATTAACTGTGAGATCATTATGAAAATTGGCTTTCCTTTTAGCTTTAAGCTTTTCCAGTAGCAGGAAAGCATCAGCATTTAAAGTCTTGGAGGTATTTTTGGGTTTTCTGTTTGTTTGGTTTGGTTTAGTTTGGGTTTTTAACCAGTGGAAGAACCACTGATTTGTTAGTAGTTCATTGGACCCAATGTTTGATGCAAAAAGTAAGGAGACTTTATTTTGTAGGCAGCAAACTTAGAAACTTCATTGGGCCATCAGCTTCAGCAATTACTAACTTCTACCATTCTTCTTCTCACAGTGTCCACATTGCATATCCTCTAATTGGTGTGGCATCCTGCCTCGGAGCAGGCTTTCTTGTCTTGCTCTTCTCTGTAAAATTGATCTTTCTGAGAATGTTCTTAGGAGACTGTGGCTTCAGGAAGCCACTGTGAGCTTCTTGTTAAATAAGGGACTTGTAGGGAAGGAATTGAGCAAGGTCTCCTTGCCCTCAGAACTTGTACTTCGCCACACACTGCTCTTGCGTTGAGAACTTCTATGACTAATAAATGATGTCTTTCCAGTAAAACCACTGCTGAGAAAGAAAACCGTGCATCATGTTGTGGAGCCAAACTCCAAGTTATACCTTTAAGGATGCAGTAGACCACATGACCAAGTGGAAGCAAATACACTGCTAGACAATTCACTTCTTTCTTTTCTTGTGATGTCTGTTTGGCAAGCAGAGAGAATTGCTTTTGATTTTAATAATTGTAAAGAACAGGCAACTTACTTTTGGCCTTCAGATTTAGAATTGGAGAGAAGGTCAGTGTTTTCTGTTGGGTGTGTTTGGTTGGTTAAGGTTGTTTTGGTTTTTAATGGCTGACATTTATGAACAGCTGACCTGCATACTGATAGAGGTCCATGTGACTCTCAGATAACAGCACCCTTGCTCTGTATACTTTACATGAACTGCTTTGGTTTCTTAAACTGCACTAGTCTGAAGTTTTGTGTCCCTTTCCTTTAGAAATGCTTTCGGCTGTTTCCTTCAGTGTCTAACAGCTGCATATTCTCAGGGATTTTACTTAGCCATGGCAAAGTAAGAGTAATCTCAGCTTTACCCTAGTGGAGTAAGGCTGCTTTTTGTGAAATTAGCATAGCTGAGTGTAGAACTCTGATATGGCATATGACACTGACAGTGTCTATCCAGTGCACATCCTTGCTGAGACATGGTAAATCCCAAAGCAATCTGATAGAAGTGCTATCTAGTACTGAATGATGGCTGTCAGCATATTTGAATAGAGATCATACACACATCTTTGTAATATAGTGCCATTGGCATTAGAGCAGAGCTCTCACATAATTTCAGTCGAGTTCTGCTTAGTAATGGGAGGCTTTATTTATTTTATTTATTTTGTTGTGTTTTTTTTTTTAAACAAACTGTGTTCTGGAGCCCCCTCTGCTATTTTAAGACACCATACTGAGTTGCATACTGAAGTTCTCTGACATTACAGTTGTAGAATATGAACAGGATACTGAAGTGCTTTAGTGTAAACTTAAGGAGTCATTGAAACATCCCATCTTGATGATGTTGTAATATGGATCTCCCTTTAACAGATGCACTTAAAAGTTAAGGACCATATACCTTCACTTACAAGTTTTTTGTAAAGCATCATCAGAATTTGGGTTACAGCTGTTTGTTTTAAAAATGTTCCATAGTTTGAAAAGTGTCTCGTTGGCTGGACGTATAAGAAGTATGCCTAAAATGTACTCCAGTTCTTTGCAGCGTGCTTTGGGAAAGGGATGTGGACCATTATAGAAAACGGTGTTACATATGCCCATATGCTGGCCCTTCTAATCCTTTATTTTCATTATCAATTCAGCTTTTGTGAAAAGCTTTAGGGAACCCTAAAATGCCTTTTAGACACCAGAAGAGATAATTAGCATGTTGCTATGTGGCTATCTTTCCATTTTCCCTCACCTGATCACCACCCCTTCCTTTCCTTCCATTCCTCAACTTCTTTGCTGCCAGAGCCGTTACAGGCAACTTGAAGCATTTCTCCCTCAGAGCACAAAGCCAGAAGTTTTGTAAATGATAAAAATGTAAACTTGGAAAATGAGACCTGACTTGTTTGGCAGGCAACCAGACATACAGTCAGATGGAGAACATGCTGCTTTTCTCTGAAGTGTCTCCCTGGTTTGGCATACTTTGCCAGGAAAACCACACCACTTTGAACTTTTAATATCCCTGATGAAATTTAAATTGGGATACTTCAAAATCAGCAGTTCCAACTCTTTCGAGTGGAAGCACAAGGATTTTTTTTCTTTAACTGACTTATTTCTGTTCTCTTGCCTGCATAGTTCTGATTAAAAACAAACAAATGCACACAAAAAAAAAAAAGCCAACAAGAACAAAAGAGAAGGGGGGCAGCAATAACTGAATTCATGCCTCTCTGTTACCTTCTGTATCCCCTTCGTGAACAAACCCTGCAAACTACTGCATGCTCCAAGCAATGTAAAATCACCTTCATGCAGAAGGGATATTGCAGCGTACTTACTGGCCCTGAGCAAGCACAGGCAGTAGCTGATCCTGCTCACAGTTCGCACAGGGATTTAAGCACTTGCTTTGAAGTTAGAACATAGATATATGCTTCACTTGAACACACGTGCACCTTCCCACTGGCACGCGGTTCTTAAAAATGTGGTCTTTGACTATAATTTTTAATATCCCTTTCTTGGTATAGGATTTCTCCCCTCAGATACTCCAGATGTTCTAGAGATGGATTTTTTTTTTTTAATATATGAAACTTGCTTGTTTTCATATCCTGATTTCTGCGTAACACTAGGTTTATTAACTTTATTTTGCACTGCAGCCTTCAGGGGGTCCAAAACTTATTAATTCCTTTATTTAAAGCTGTCTTGAAAGTTTGAGATATATGTCTACTTGAAACTAAACAAGCAAATTGCATTCCAGAATACGGTGACTAAACCGAAAACCAAAGCAGCTTGGTTTTGTGGTTTCCTTTCCTATTCAAGGCAATTTTGGGCATACATTTTATCAATGTCAAGCTGAGCTTACTGCAAGCCTTATTTATACATGCTAAAATATATTGCATACATACTGAAATACATGTAAAATAAAGAGAAGGTATATTGACTGACACTTTAAATTTACTTAATTCTAAGGACTTGTTCATGCCCCACAAAATCACCTCTTAGAGTGTAAGTATTGCACAAATTGTGCTGTCGCAGGCAGTTCAGTCTCAAAATACTTTGAAGTTTCCAGTCTGCATCATCTCTCAAATCATACAGCATCTGTCTGTTTTCTTTTGGAGCACTGTTAAGACCTTTGTCAGACTTTTATATTATTTCCTTATAATAAACTTATTTTAAATAAGCATGTTTTAAAATCTCGCTTTCTCCTTGCATGTATTTTGTTTATTTTATTACAACAGAGGGCCTAAAGTGCTCTTCAGGACTGCATCTGTTCTAGGTACTGTGTGAACAGTCGAAAACAGTATGTTTCTGGTTCATAGAAACTGCCTGTATGTATCTTTGTACGAAGAATGTTAATACACATGGAACCTGTTTTGATTACGAGAATAAAAGTTGTGTCTGGCATATGTGGTTGTGGGTCCTTGACTGCTCTAAGTATGTCAAGTCTGTAGTTAGGAAAGCCAGAGAGGAATTTGTATTTTAAAATAGCATATATGTCCTTTTGCCTGGGTGTGAATCTCTTCTGTGGGAGTTCCTGAAGTCTTTGTGCGATCATTTTGAGATGCAGAGGAAGACTACTGTTCCTTACTTAATGAGGGTGTAACAGCTCCCTTTCTTCTCCCTTTCTTTCTCTCTCCGTATAAACACAGCATGGACCCCAGAGCAAGGGCAAGTCCCTCCCCTAGGTCTCCACCTGGATGTTGCCGTTTGTGAGGTGGCAGAGGCATTTTCTCAGTTGGGGAAGAGCAGGTGAGACTGAGCCTAACCAGCCCTGTGGCAGGGGGAGAATGCATGTACCCTGTTGCGGCAACAGCAGCACTGCTCAGCTGTGGGATACAGAAGACTCTGAACCCTTCTAAGTGCAGTGGGTCCCAGAGCATCAGCCCTGCAAAGGCTGAGAGCTGCCTCTGCTTCAGCAAGGGCTGTGAGAAGCCCCAAACTCAGCATCGCTCTGTCTCATCTGCTGGGGCTGAGCTGGCAGGTAGCTGGCAGTTCAGTGAGGGAGGAAGAGTTTAGAAGGCTTCCCCGGGCAGAAATCACATCCCTTTTTCACCACCCAAGAGTTTCATTCATCTTCTCTCCTTCCCAAGGAAATGAGCAGGTTATCGGTCACAAGACTCTGGCAGTTCCAGCTTTGTGTGGTGCAGCTAAATAATAGCAGTTGTGCCTCTAATATTTTTAGAGGTCCCCCTAAGATTTGGCAAATAGCTTGGCATGTGGGTGAACTGCCAAAACAAAGACGATGTACACAGAGGCAGATATTAAAAAGAAAAGCAGAGCATGGTGGCTGTGGTGAGGAGGTCTGCGGCCATGCAGAGGGACTGTCTGCCAGCGTGAGTTGTTGGAGTCACCTCTGTAACATGCTCTGCTCTCCTAAATAGCCAAATGCAGACCACCAGCACTGGTGATAGAAATCCCATGCACAAAAAAGATATCTCCCAGGCACCTGTCTCCTCACCACTGCTTACACTAATTAAAAAAAAAGCAAATCTGTTGCCTTTATGGGGTCCCAGATGAACTGCAGAAAGAGCCCAAGCTAAAGCTTTGACAGTTTGTGATGTTTGTTGGTAAAGGTCATAGACTGTGATAGTGGCTGCTAAATTCTTGTCCCCATCCCTACAGCAGTCTAGATCCATGGTTCAAAATAAAAAATAGTGTGCTGAAGTGTGTGAGGGTTCATACGAATGCACAGGTGGTGCTGTTAAAATGGGAGGCTCAAAGAGGACACACCAAAGATTCAGCAATGACCAAAATAGCTATAAATGTGTTTTGGTTTTTTTTTCTTGGTGTTCTCCTGTATGGAAAAAGACTATGTTTTCTGAATTTAAGGGGGAAAGGCAATGCAAGCCCACAGCACTAAATCTTTGACCAATGCAACCAGGCAGGGTGAAACCTTTAGTGCGTTGGGGTTTTATCCCAGCTGGAAACCCTGCTATGCTGAGGGCAGTGTGGGGCTGGCATGCAGTTTTGCTGCCCTATAGGAAATAAAAAAGTTATTGGAACGCAGAAAATGGGACCATAATTCAGTGCTGCAGCCTGGATGGAGCATGGGTTTTGAACACCAGTTTCATGTGTTTATGCAAAGCTGTTCCCTGAATTGGAGCCACAAGGAGAAAAGTTTTCTTTATCATTTGAGGTCTGGCAGAGTAAGTGTCAAGCACAAGTACTAGGACTGAGAAAAGGAAGTACAGGGGATGCTGTGCTACGCCAGACAGTTCCTGACATTGGTGCAACCAAGGTAAGTGGTATGTCTGTCCAGCTGGAAGATTTCGTCCAAGATATTACAGTGTATTTTTTCCTAATATTTCAATACACTGACCCAAATATATTTCTTAATTAACAGATCCTTATTCATCTCCTGTGTCTAACACAGATTTTAGATTTGTTTCTTGTGTGTTATCATTAAAAAAACACACCAGCCTTAGAAGGCTTCCAGCTTCCCAGTGAGGGGATAGTTCCCAGAGAAGCTGCAGTGACGGCAGTGCAGGCTCAACCCCTGACTTTGGGGATTCGGGAAAAAGGCTTTTACAAGTTTCGTTATATTCTTGCATTCTCCTAGCCTTCACCTTTTACCAGCCTGTATTACTTTGCTGTTGTTCCTGCTTGCAGGGTCTGGTAAAATTTCTCCAGGGTCTTTTGCTGTTTACCCACCACTTTAGCACGGCATCACCATTAGTGCAGGAGTTTTGCCTGCAGCAGGAGGAGCTGAAATTGGTGATACTCATGTCTTTCCAGAGCTGTCAGTCAAGGAGTCACTGAGATGCTGCTTCCCTGTCAGGGCCCCCAATGGGTCCTGGTGCCAACCAGCAGCATTTGGCTGCTTTCTAAGTGTGTACCTCACTGCTTACAGTAAGATGCACTGGTGTGTGGCCTGTGCCAAGTCCTGCAGTGATGCCAAAGAGAGAATGGGTCCCTGTTTTCTTAAAATCAAACAGATCTGAGACGTCAAAATGCATTTTGCATTAGTTTGTTTTCATACCAGAGCTCCTGCTCCAGCTATGGCTCTCTGCCAGAATAATTTCCCATCAATTTAGCATCTGTTTCCAGTGTTGGTGTCACCGGCTCATCTGTAGTCTTCAGAGACCAGACATGCCTCACATGGTTTCCTATAGGTCATGGTTTTCCACTTACTTTCTCACTTAGCAGCTGGTACCCAACCTTCTTCCTGCAGGCGAGAGGAAGCTGTGGGCCGTGGGCAGCCTCTCCTGCGTTGCCACCACTCGCCTGCCCCGCCTTCTCCCTGATGTGCCGTTTGAGCCGTGGTCTCAGGTATTCAACGCTCCATGTCTCACACATTGAACTGCAAACAGCTTTCCCAAACCCGAGACAACAAGCAGCTTTGCCCTGTGCGCAGGACACACCTGCGCGTGCAGCGGGGTGCTGCGGATATGTCTGTGAAACCCTCCAAGTGCTGTGGCGGCTGGGAGAGCTTTCTTGCCAAAAACACGGGGGGACACCCTTGTCAGGAGCAAGAGGCACCCTCTCCCACACAGAGGTTTGTTGTGCTGCCCCTGGCCCTTGTGCTGAGGCACGGCCAGTCCTGCCTCAGCAGATGCTCCAGCCAGGTGCAGGGAGTTTCTTGCAGGTGCTTGTCTGTAAGGAGTTGTCCCCTTGTTGGGGACATGCTGACTGTCCTACTCGTGCATTGGATCCTGCCAGGACATTTCACAATTTGTTTTCTTCAATCTGGCTTATTAAATTCTCTTTCTCCCCCAGTGTTTTAAGGATTTGTATTCTCTCACCTTTAATTTACAGCACACTGTCAGTCTATAGTCACTGCTACTTTTACCCATCTCACGCTTCATCAGTCACCCTGAGCAGCCTGCTCTCCCTGGGGGCTCCAACCAGACCTTAGATGGAAGATGGGGAAAACCCTGGAGTATTTGAAAGAACTTGGACATACTTCTTGTCAGCCAGACCAAAATTTTCTTCAGGTGGCACTTTGTTTTCTTGTATTGGTCCTTGTGTGGTGAGTTCATACATCCAGGCTATACTCTTTCTGAAATAGGACTCTCTCCTGTTGAAGCTCTTCTGCCTTGGACATAGTAATTAAATATTAATTTACATTTTCTTAAGCCTGTATCATTAGGCAATGTGAACAGCCTATGAGTACGCAGCTGTTATCAGTACAGGGAGAGGATTAATCTATCCATGTTCTATTTTTTTTGTCCACAGACCATCTCAAGTGGACCTCTGCTTTCAGCTTTTGATAAAGATGCTTAAAGACATATAAAAGCAGGGTATTCCTGCTCAAATACAACTTTTCATAAATAACAATTTGTTATTACCCATTTTTATTGAAAAAGAAGCAAAGAAGTAATCAGCCCTCTGCTGAGGGAGTCCTGCCTTAAAGGACTTCTCTTGGGGGTTTTGAAGTTGGGTGAAACCAAGAGAGGGTCTGGAAAACTGCCTTGGTTTATATCCCTAAATAAGCATCAGACAGATCTGACCATGCCTGAAAATCAGAGCTGTCAAGTGTGTCCCCCTCAGCCTCAGAGACAACCATCAGTTGAGCCATAGGTGGTGGGGGTGCAGAGGGGAATTCCCTCTGCTCCCAAATACTGATGCAATGCATCTGCCATTGATGCAATAGAAATTAAGAAGTCTTCAATCTTCTCATATGGACACACTCAGTAAAAGAGACCACCCCACTGTGAAACCTTAGCATGGATGTTGCATGCAAAGAGATAAACCCAAGCCAACTGGCATCCCCCGTGGCTGGGTGGCACTGCGGAAGCCCCACTGCTGAGACATCGCTAAGGGCCTTTTGTGTGGTTTTGCACTCCAGGGGAAGCTTTGCCTCTCTTTACTCTGCAGCTGGCGTCCCACCATCCTCAGGTCTGCAAAATACAGGTCAGTACAGCTAAAGAAGGCGTGGTTTTCCCCTTACAAATGGCCTGTCTAACAAATACTTGACTGCTGAGTGCAGGAAGAATGATTACATTGTTTGCATGTCCTTAGGGCTTGGTTCTTCCTTGCCTATACCCAGTACAAACTCTCTCATGTCGACCTATTTGCCAAGGGCCAGTTACAGCAGTTTGATCCTCCCTGTCATGTGGTTACTCCCTGGCAAACCTACAGGACATAATTGCTCATCAAATAGTGGGATAGTATGGAATGGGGAACAAGTATTTGTCATCTTTAGATTAGCATAACAGCTTGGTCTCAGGCAGCTTAAAGCAGAGCCTGCTGATCCCAGGCAGCAACAGGTACAGCTCCCTGGCTTTATTTAGAAGCTGTAATCCTGCAGCAGTTCACACCAGATGTCTTGCTCAAAAAGTCCTGGCACAGAGCAAACCTCTCTGCCCTTCCCTGCACCCACCAAGGCCAGTGAGATTACCAGTTTCACCCCACTGGACCCATGCTGCAGCTTTGGGGTTACTGCTGGGTTTGACAATGGATCTTCGGTCAAATGACAGCAAAAGTGTAACTCACCACTACGGCCACCAGATGGTTTATGAAGGTTTATCTGAATGCAATGGAACATCACAGCTTAAATCTGGCTTTTTATTGTACTTCAAGACCAGCCTCCCTGTGGTTTTTGGCCCATAGTATACACATTTCTACAGGACACTTTAGGACAGTTCAGTTGCCTGAACTATTCTCTGTTTCTTACCTCTAATCAGTCATCCTCTCCTTTAAATCTGTTAACAACTCAAAATCTAAGCAGTCCTCAATATTATCTTGCATGGTACATCCTGGCCTCAGAGCAGTAGTGCCAGGTAGGTAAGAGAACAAGCCCCATGGAAATGTGTAAAAGAAATTATATTGCTATGAAGTGTCAGGGTTGCCAGGTTCCCCTATATGTTTGTCCATCAAATAACCTCCAAGAGGGAGGCATGGGAGGCACCAAACAGACATCCTGTCCCAAATGTCTGACTGGCTCAGTGCAGCCTCCCACAGCTCCTGCGTGGTGAGTTTCGTGGGGGAGCATGGCAGATGGAAATGAGAAGGGCAGGGGGGAATGGGGGCTCTTCCAAACAAAATTCATCACTAAGAAGTTTCTGGGCCTGTGCAATGGGGCTGGGGAACAGTGTGGGGTCCCCAAGCTGTTCCCTCCTTCCTCCACCAAATTAGAGATGCCCTGGGTAAGAGTACGATGGAAAATAAGTCTTCATGCCTGTATTTCCATGTCTCAAGTCAGTACCCAGTAGCAGTTCAGTGAGAAATGCTGTCGAGTGCCTCTTCCTCCTGGGAGGGTGATGGCGAATAACCATTATCCCCCCTGCTCACCCCACGCAGGGGATGGTGAGGACCTTGACAGGTCTCAGTCTCCTCTCCTGAAAGCTTTCTCCCATGCCTGGCACAAGGGTCAAGCATATATGTCTTGCCGAGGGCTTGAATTTAACGCTGATGTCAGTTTGTTCACTTATTAAATGGTGACACTTCAGACCGGCTGAGAGAGGGTCATCAGTTGCTGAGTTTCTAAATATATTAAACACGCCTCTGTGTGAGAAGGTTAATGTTACCTCCTCTTCCTCCTGCTGATTTATTGTGCCGTTACCTCAGGTTCCGGCTCTGTGGAGGCTCTGCGGCTGGGCTGCCACACACCAGCTGTGCCCTGTGAGACTGCTGAGGGAACGCTCTGTCCTTCCCTGTGTCTCGCAGGAGATGCCACTAGCAGCACTGGCCCTGGGGACAGCCCGGCAGATGGCTTTTCCTGAAGAACGTGAGGTTCTCCAATGCACGTATGGCACGAGGCCCCTTCCCACCCTCGTCAGGATGGCCCAAGAGGCCGGGGCTCCCCTCAGCGCCCTGCAGCACTGCTTGGCTTTGCTATGGGAGGCTTTGATGGGTTCAGCTCTACGGTTGTCCTTCCCCCTCCTTTCCCACAGAAAAAGCACCTTGTGCAGGGAGGGCTACTTGTGCAGTAGTGGGTGGAAAGGCTGCAGCAAAACACGGCTGTTTAAACCCTGTTCTCTCTCACTTGAGAAGATTGTGCATCCAGACTGGACCCTCCACCAATGCACAGGAAACTGTCAGAGTGAATTAAAAGCACTGCAAGGCTGGGGCTATAACTCAGTGCCTTTTAAGCTCCAAGATTTTGTTGGGGGTGGAGGGAGGGAAGTAGCCACTAATGTGATTTCCAGCAGGAGTACACTCCTCTAATATAATTTGGCCTGGCCACCCTTTCAAATGCAGCCTTTCCTCCCTTTCAGGGTCTCAGGAGGACAGACTTGCTGGGTCAGAGCCCTCCTCCTCAATGCCCAATGAAAGCATGTGCCCAGGCTTTGCTGTGGCCTCTTCAGACCTGGAGTGACACCAGCCTTCAGCACAGAGGACCCTGGTTTGCAGCAAAGAGCACGTTGCTGGGCATGTAACAGGATGCATTACTATAGCAGGGTTTTTTCACTAACCATGTTCAATATGGCTCATTTGCTCAGGCTTTGTTCCCTTTTCCCTTTGAGTGAGGCTTGGCAGTGCTCAGACAGTCAGTCCCTTACCAGATCAATAAGCATCAGTTACTCTGAATCGGATTCCTGATCCCAGTTTTACATTCACTAGTTGCCTGCTTTAGTTTGTCTTTCTGACAGCATTTTACGATGCCTGTAGCCCAGTTCAATAGCCCATTGCTTGGTGCTTTCTATGAAAGAGAATAGTTTCCAGGAAACTGACACTTGCTTTGCTGTATCCATCTCCTTAGGCAAAAGCTATTGGAGGAGAACTCGAAAGTCTATCACAAAGTGCTCTCTGTTGCTTCACCCTTTGTGAATTAAAACATTATTTTTCCAACAGCTCTTTAAAGAACTTCTTGCCACATTCACTTGCCTGCATGATACACTTAAGTATCATCAAATAATCACAGCACAGTACTGGTTTATTTCTCTTGGTTTTATTTTGGTCTTCTTTTTTTAATACATGCCCCAATTGCATGTGTCAGCAGAGTACCAGTGCTATTGAACTATCATCTCCAAAAGCAGATAACTGGGGACTTACTACTGTCATTACTCATAAACAGCTGGTGCTCAAGGACAGTGCCTGTTTTGAGGGACTCCTAGTTTAAGGATAACCATCAATCCCCTCTCCCCTTGTCCAAATCAGTGCAAAGGAAATAGCACCATGCAATTTTTAGAGACTCTGAGACTGGCTTCTCTTAACAAGCTGTCCTTTAAGGAGGTAAAAATGCTGGTCAAGGGGCTTTGCTGTGAGGTTTGTGGGGCTGCAACCTATGGAAGATGGTAGAAAAGGGATGGCATGAGAGGCTGAAAAAGAAGCTGATGAAACCCAGTGCCTGCAGAGCAGTGAGGGCGTTGCAGGGTTTTGAAGGGGCTACAAAGGATGTGAACTTTGGTGCTGTTAAAGGAGACCGTGAGAACAAAGAAAGAAGGATGAGCTGCATGGCCAGATTTATAGGCAAGGACGGGGCTGGCAGCTACAATTTTGAATGATTTGAAGCAAAGAGAGACATGAAGTAGGCATTTGGGAAGCCAGACCAGTAAGTGTCACAAAAGCTGAGCTTTCAGAAAGGACAGGAAGAAAACATACCACCCCAAAGACTCATTAATTCTCTGGCTGTCAATACACTTCCCTGGGGGCAGACAGCACTGCCCTTCTCTGGGATGCCCCGGGTCTCAGGAGGACAGACTTGCCAACAAGCATCTTAAAATAGGTAAATTATATTTAAAAACTGTATTGTCAAACCCAAGATGAAATAAGTGAAAGTAAGGACATACCAGAACTAAGGTAGCATGATTTATTGACATGAGCTGCTAATACACACAGTATGTAACTACATATATTTAATTATATATTAAGTGCAAGCTGTTTTTTTACTATGCATTTAATACAGTGCATGGCGTAAGCTCATACCAGTTTTGTGTTTGTCTGGAGTTGTGTACTAATCATTAGAAAACCCTCCCACAAGCATTTGCTGCTACAAAAGGCCAAGGTACTGAAATACCCCAATTAACTTTTGAACCAGACTTGGCAACATGTGTTAAGAAACTCAGACAAGGAGGGAAGATAATTCCCAGCAGACTAGGCACCATCCAGCTGAAGAATCCCCAAGTAATGATAAAGCAGGTATGTCAGAAATAAGGAGGAAGGTGGGGTTTTTTTTTGCAGCCTTTTAAATCATATATACTTAACACCTTCCCAGATGTCTTTCTCATGTTTTTTTGTCTGAGGGGAACAAGATAATAATGATAGTAAAAAACTTTTTTCATGTTTTTTTTTTCTTGTATCTTACATCGCTTTCTTTCTTTTAAGGTGTTGATTTTTTTCTACTGTATTAATAAAGTCCATTTAAAATCTGTGCTTTGCAAATGTTTTCTCACCAGAGTCATGAACCCCTTCCTGAACATGTGCACCACAGTACCATTTTACCTACTCTGTCACAGGTCCTGTTTACCTTTCCTACCCTCCATGCCCTTAGCTTTGCAGCTTCAATGTCCTTCAGAAAAATTATGCCACTTGAAATTGAAGGTTAAAGGCCACTTGCATTACCACATTTCTCAGACTCCAGCTTTTTGGGGGAGCAGAGATGAACTCCTTGGAGAAGGTGAGGAGTCTCCAAGCCCAGGATGGTAACACCCAGCAGATGCTGCCAGCGGTTCAGCTGGCGGGATGGTCAGCAGGACGTGGCTGTCCTTGGGAGCCTTCTGCCAGGATACGCGCTTCAGCGTAGTGTGACACTGCTGGAACCCGCCGCTTGCATAAGCACGGAAAATTAAAGGGCAGATGTGCTAATGCCCAGATTTTCAAAGTTTATGGTAAGTTCCTTGCCCCAGTGGTTCCTTGACCTTTTATTAAGACCTCTGTTTTTTTTTTTTTTAAAAAAAAAAAAAAAAGATGAGAAGAAAAACTTTGTGAATCCTTGAACTGAGCTACAAATGCTGGTGGTTTCACACCAGCATAAAGAGCCCGGGTAAGCAAAAGCCACAAAAAGTGGTGATGTCCAGTATCACTTTGGACATGCATAGTTAAAGTCTTCTATAGAGGTGGTAAAAGTTGTATGTATTTCTTGATTACTTTAATGCATTATCATTATAACACAACATCGAGCTTTACCAAAGCACCAGTGTTATAAGTGCAGCTGTTGCAGTGGTGTCACTGGTACAGATACCTCACGCATTTCAAACATTTGTGTACAGCATTTATCGC
>NW_010097497.1:38506-80024 GCF_000699245.1 Pterocles gutturalis
TTAAGTATATAATTACCCTGAATCCTATCAGGGTTAATATAGTTGAAATAATTTTCTGAAAAACAAAAAATATATGTACATTACATAGCATGAATGAGCATCCATAAACACCCTACTCCAAGGTCTGATTTACAGCAATACAAAAGTGAGAGTGCACACAGTGAGGTACCCCAGACAGGGCGGCAGAAACAGCCAGCAGGAGAGAGGACAGGGTATAACCAGTAAGTGAATTATAAAGGTCAGGTGGACAAGGGAATGAAAACAATAAGTCCTTCCAGTGTGGAAACCAGAGTGAAGCCGATGTGTACATGGTCACACCATGGTTTCCGGCAGGTAACTGATGCTATCCCAGGCCCTTCACGGTGACGCAGAGCCCAGCCAGCTCAACAGAGGTGAAAAATACAGAAATATGTTCCTTCTTTATCTTTGCTCCTTGTCTGATTTTCTCCTGGGAGAGTGCTCCTTGGTTATTTCACAGTTTTTTTGTCCAGTTTGGCCTTTGTGATCTGCAGTTTCAGGCCTCCTGTGACTGCTTGCTTTTCTGTGCATGCACACAGACACACACAGCCAAAGGTCTGAGCCTGAAGGTGAAGTTAACCAGGTTTCTTTTTGGCTGATTTGCTGATCTTTAAAGCACTTACTGAAGGGCCTCTGCTCCTTAGATGCACGAAGGTGTATAGTTAACCTTAATGTTGCTGAAGTCATCATTTACACGGATACAACGCTTGCAAAGTTCACATTGTAACAAAAGTCTCTATAAACACCGCCTCCAAGATATGCCTTGTGTTTATGCTGAGAAGGTTTGAAGACAAAAACCCTGAAGAGCTTACATGTAGTTTTAACAGTGCTAAGTTGAGGTAATTGTTATGCAATATTCCTGGTTCATGAAATTCAGTTTCCAGTAGCTTGATGTTGCATTTGTGATGGAGAGCAAGTTGCCATCCACAGCCACATGAAAGTCTTACCAGCAAACACTGTCTGACATTCTCTATTAAGACAGGATGCAGTGGTCCTAATTTTTCCCAAACTGACTTAATTTTAAAAAGAAAAAGCTCTCAGAATGGCCACCAGCAGCATAACATCTGGGGTTTTTTTTGTTTTCCCACAGAGGTGGGTTTTTTTGTCCCAGTCCTTCTTGAATAGATGATAGTGTAACACCTAGCACCCCGCTACGTGTGGGATGCTACCCACCTCCGCTCCCCTCATGTGAAGAATCGACACTGTGTAGAGTCAATGTAACAGTAAGAAGTGCATCGCAATTTTCCATAAGACCTAAAAGAAAAGAGAATATCTCAGTTTCAAAGTACGCTAGAGTTCACACTATATGGTTTCTAGATGTAACTCTGTAGGAGTGAAGAACATAAGAAAATGCTATGTGCAAAAACATACGGGAACCAAAATAAAAGGATAATTTCCATCAGTGCTCCACTGTGCTCCCCCTTGTCAGCAACATAAGAGTCCAAGAGAAACTATGAGTGAAGATTTAATTCCCAGTAATGTCAATTAAAAAAAAATAAAATCCCCCTTGGCAGTGGGACTTGAGCATCATGTTGGGGCTGGTGCAGGAGGCCTTGGCGCTCACCCACAGGAACTGTGTAATGAAATATCTGAGGCTCTGAGTTAAGTGTTTTTCCAGTTACTTCCAATAGGTCCAGCAGGCGTGACTGTGCCTGTCCTTTAATTTACTCTTCATGTACTTGAAATAGTGATAGTGACACACACCCACCTTTGAAATTTAAAAAAAAAAAGAAAAAGTAAATGGAAGGGTCCTTGCAAAATAAGGAAAAACAGTGATTTTTGTCTTTCTACTGACTTAAACTGAGCTGCAGTGACTCTACCTACTGAAGGCCTGACCAGATATGTTAATAAAGTAAGCATTTTGATGAGTTTTTATTGCTAGTGGATGTCTAAATAAATAACCCATTCATCAGAAAATCCACAAGCTGTGGATTAAGCAGCCATTAAGCAGGTCCTTAAAACTATGTCCTTGGATAACCCACATTCTCACAAAACCAATATAAAATCTGAAGCGAAGGTGAAAAATCCCATGGGAGTGCCAAACTCACATACTGATTCCATTGTATTGATGAGTCACAGCTTTTTCTTTAGTTTAGCAGATGATCTGCAGACTGCACACACAAAAATAAAGGATCTCAGTTGCTCTTCACAACTTGATTATACACGGAAAATGAAATTTATAAAAAATTCTCAAGCTTTTGTAGTGCTATTTTTGGCACCAAACTTCATACTCTTAGAAGGGAATAGTTTTCACAGTAGAAAACAGATCCGCATTGTCTGAAGATGAGATATCTGCAAAATGTTTCAGGTTGTCAAGTCTGCTGGTCTCCATTTCAGTAATCTCTTACACCAGGAGTGCTCCAACAATTGCAGTGGAAGGATTAGCACAGGACTTCACTTACAAAGACATCCTGTGGTTTCTTATTCCTGTCAATTAGCACATTATTCTTCCATGAGTGATGAGGGCTCTGTGCATAATTTCATTTGCAAATTAAATGTTTCCTGTTAGCCAGTAACAATACCTGACAGTTAAATAGAGCTGCTGCTGTTGGATGCAAAATGCTGAGCAGAGGAAGCTGCTTAAACAAAGGCAGAGAAGGCAAGTCAACAATAAGCAGATGTTTAAATGAAGGACATTGCTAAGCAGATGCGTGGCTTTGCATCTGCTGCTGAGTGAATTTCCTGGTCTTTGGAAAGGCTGATAGATGACTGGTTGATCCAGAAACAAAGATATCCCAAGAGTACCCATTGACGGTAAAGGCAACAGGAGGTTGGTTGGAGATTGTGGTTCAGTTTGGGTTTGTTGGTTTTTTTTTTTCCTTCAGTGTGATCATCATCTTCTCATGGTCTTTCCTACTCTTGGTATGTTATGGGTGAACATTAAAGCAATGGTAATGTCACCAAATGAGAAAATCTTTGCAAGCAAGGGGCAAACATATGGCTATATGACCTTCATTATTTTTGTACAGGAAAGAGGCGTCTTAGAGATAAGATAACTCTTAAAGCCAATGACGTGCACAAATAATCTGATAGACTATTTCTCCCCAACTACCAGTAGAACAATGTTTAAGTGGGTAATACTTTTCTGTTTTAAAGATTGTAAAGAAAAAAAGAAAGAAAGAAAAAAACCACAAAAAAACCTGAGCCAAAGTGAACACAGCTTATACATACCCAGGGAGATATGTTTTACATGTCAAATATCCAAAATCCTTCCCATCACAGTCTTCTACTCCCTCGTGCCTGTAGCCATCTCCACAGTAAGCACGGCGGCATCCTAGTGAAGAATACAGAAAGAAATACCTTCAAGGCACTTCACATGTAAAGGAGACAGGTGACGTAAGTGGAACTAGATTTTTAAGGGTAAAGTATAAAACATGGCATTTTGGGGAGGGCGTCCTGTAAGGACTGTCTTAGGAGGAGCAATATTCTTCACTACAAAGAAGTAGTCTTTTTTTTAGCCCAATTTCAATGACCAAGGGAAATGATGGATAACTACTGAAAATAATTACTACAGGAATACTAATTACAACAGCATGTATTCTAATACTTATTATTACCATAGATACCATAGATAATTACTCTCAAAACAAATTAAAAGAAGCATAAAATACAGTTAACACAGATGATTTGGGGAGGTCACATTTTCAAAAAAATACTTTGAGGTCATTAAGTGGTTTGAAAATCCCAACCTAGACCTTTACCCAATATTGTACAGTATCTATGTGTGTCTACTGCAAGTGAGTTCCCACAGAAGAACAGAATTATGCAGACCTATTTCCTGTTCATCAAACAAAAAAAGTATGTAATGATTGCCAAAAAGGTGTTTTTCACACTGACTTAAGTGTGAGTGGGCCTTGTGACATTTTTTCATGGTGACTGGCATGTAGGCTAATATGTGGGTTTGTTTGCTATTTCAGCAACTGAACTTTGCTTTTGATGTCTTCAACATTTTGAGTATGAATTTATAATTTGGCTAACATCCCTTTGGCATTTTCTCAGAGACACTGTTAGGCAATGGATTAAAAGGACACTCAAGAATAGGGAGTTTATAGGAGTTAAAGCAGGTTATTTACAAATATAAATGATTCATTAATTGCACCAAGTGTCTATTAGAATGATGCTTCTAAGAACAACAAGACTAGTTTACAATCAAATACACTTAACATTTGGCTAACTTCTTTCTTTTGGTTCAGTCACAAGAGCAGAACAATGACAATGTGCTCATTTCCAATTAACTCGATGGTAACTCTTTGAGTCGCGTCAGTGTCAGAAGTTTATGTATTGCAAGGCCTTGACTGACCTGGAGCTTTGCCCAGTGTATAGCACACAGTAATATGATGTGTGTTTTGCTGTTACCAGAACTAATGAACACTATTTTCCTGCATGCTTGTTCCCCAGGGTTGACTGGAAATTCTAACTGAATCATTTTCTCATGCTCACTCTATCTCACTGGATTACTCTGCAGTCAGGCAAGCTTAGAGGGTGAATTCATTTATATGTCTCCCTACACCTGTTGCAACTGAAATGCCTTTGGAATCTCTTTCCTGTTGTCAATGAGAAGTTAACTGGGATTCCTAAGTTATAAGGGGAAAGATGGCGATAGATAGGTGGATGGACAAACTCACACAGAGTGTGGCTGCTTACACTTCATTTCCTTAGAAAGACAGGCTAAAAAATGGAGGGCTATATAAACGAAAAAGGAAAATGACATCTTTCAGTGTTGGCTGACACTTGTTCTGAAATGTGAAGAAGCATCCCTTTGCTAGAACTGACAGAGTACCAAACCTGCTGTGTGTCAGCTGTAGATGGTATAGATGAACCCTGGGCAAGGAATCAAGCGGTTAATGTAGCTGAACGGCAGAAGTAAAGGTTGCCACAGATGCCTGTATGCTCATAGGCTCTTTGCTATCCACAGCCAGCAAAACAAAAGGAAGAGTGACTAGCTAGGAATCAAATGTTGTATAAACCTAATAGTGAAGGTAGTGGGCTGATACTTTCCCTAGGCAAGTGAGTAACAAAATCCGAAGTGGTTTTACTGGACCCAGGAACTGGCTCACTGTTAGAAACAGCCAGCATCAGCGTCTGTCCTAAGGGGTTTTGTTGTGCACTGCAAAGGTATGCTACATCTTTTGGCCAGAAAGCCAGCAGCCCCTGGGGAAGGTGTGTATGTAAACCAACTGCTGGATTTGGCCCCTGAAATACAGCAGTTTTGCTCTGACTGCAGACATCTCTGCGCAGTGAGGGATGCAGTCCTCGATGACAATGCGTGCGTGAGAAGTACTTGGGGGCACCTCTGTCTTGTGCTGGTGTGTGGCATCCACATGTACAAAGGACCTCAGTTTTTGCACTATGGCCACTGTACCTCACTCTCTCAGTGGCTACACTCAAGTCACAAACCACACAAGCTCCCCTGAGTTAAACATTTGTGTGATTTACACAGTGGTGTACCCTGCGGAAACAACCAATGCACCTTCTGTGGCAGAAAGAGGCTGCTCTTGATTCTCTGTAACTTACTTATACAGTCATCAGTCACAACAGCATTGCCATCGTCGCACTCTTCCCCATCCTGTATGATCCCATCTCCACAGGTACCACCTGCCTCAACGCGGTCATCCATGGGATAGAAAGGGGTGAGCTGGTCAAAGAAACACACAGCCGTTACTGAACCGACCATGAGCAGCCTGGCTAGCAAGCAGAGGTGAAGGGCTGTGGGAGGCATCTATCGCAACCGGGTTTTCATGTCTCATTATTTGGTGGTTCACAGGGTTTATACAGAATCTGATTCCAAGTCCAGCGGACACATGAAGGATTGTGCTGCTGATTTCAGCATGACTTAGCTTACCTCCTTGAAGCAACAAGGAAATGCATGGTTTTGGTCTGCAGGGTTTGTTTTCCCGCAACTTTGTATCCTGGTGAATTTTGCCTTAATTTGTATTAAATAAAAAATGTTCTTTACTACTGTAATTCCCCAAACTCAGCCCCAGTTTGTTCACCAGTGGAGCCTGGTTTACAGGGAGGTTAGCAAAACCTGCAACACTAAATTAATGCCTCAGTAATTAAGACTCCTGTGAACAAAAAATCACAGAATTAGGTACAGTTGTGGCAGTGCTCAAAAGTGAGCTTTTTCTCCATTTGCTTCATTGATTCTGTATGACACCTTAAGTACAGAAGTATGTTCTGTATTTAAAAATGAAACATACACTCACAAATTTTCTGAGACCACATATTTTCATATTTTCACCTGGATTGGGAGCCATCCAAAGGTATCCTTGAAATACAAAGATCTCTGATCTCTTCTAAAAGCTAAGGCATTTTCAGTGTTTAACCGGTCCAATTCTTCTTGATTATTCACCACAAAAATCTGGGGCACAGAAAAAGAGGTGATTGGTAACCCTCTCAAGAAGTATTTTGAGTTGTCATAGAATCTAGTTTCGTAAACTGGCATATGTATCTGCAAATAAGTAAATAATTGCACAGAAAAATGGTTTAGTCATTTTCAGAAACAGAATGGTGTGAGAATTTACATCCAGAGACTGCCAGACCACAAAAGGCTCCTTTGAGACTGGTAAGAAGAGACACTAATTTCCAAAGGAGAGTGGTCTTTCCTGAGCCCCCAGTTATGGCTCCAGTGGCCCCTGTTTCAAAATGCACATCCACAGGTAATGATCATGCAAGTATTTGTGCATAATCAATCTCAAGAAAAAAAATCAGATGCTCAAATGGTTAGATGCTGGAACAATTGAAAAATCCATACAGGCATAAGTGCTTTTTGTGGGTTTGTCTATAATTTTTTAGGCATGCTCATGGCTACAAAATAAATAATGCATTGCTCAGTGCGACCTTCACTTACCATTTACTACTTTGTACTTTGTTTAGATTTAATTGGTATTGAAATGCATGTTTCTTTACATGCATATGCTTTAGTCTAAAGCCAAGTCTTCAATTCAACAGAAAAAAAATATTTCAAAATGGAAAAATTAGGATGAGCAGCTCTCTTACATTTTTTTTTAATGTCTCAGTCACTGAAATTGACTGTAAGGGGCATTAGGAAATAATCTCTTCCTCCAGCAGCTTAATCAAATTAATTTTAGTAAGACTCAAAACATTTTTAAATTAAGAAAAAGTAAATGGAATGCTTCTGCGCAAAATGGATTTAGGGCTGAGCCTGATTCCCACCAGCATAAACAGAATTGGCTCTTTTTAAAACAAATTACCCTGAAATTTTTACATAGCAGAATATTCCCATAGCCCCCAACAAAGGCCAATTTCATTAAAGAAGCATTGAATAAAAATGCCTTCAGCTTGAATGAAAGCAAAGAAACAGAAAGCCAGCAAAGAAATGTTTCTGTAATTGCGTTCAGGAGCTCAAGTCCCAACCCCAGAGCTCTAATTTCTCTTGAAATCAATAGCAGTTCTGCGCTCTCTGAAACATTCTGTTACAGATACTGGCCTTTGAAATGGCAAAAGATTTTAAAATGGGAATCAACCTTAGCCAGCAATAGAAAACCAGGGCTTGGTTTCCTAGCCTCTCCTGTCCTCTGGCAGCACTGGCACCAGAAGGGTTGGAGGGCAAGGGGGTGACTGCATGGGGACGTGCTGCAGTAGGGTGCTGCTTTGGCAAACCGTGCAACACAGGGTCTGGGGACACAGAACACCTGCTCGCGGTCTCTTCCATGTGCAGCTATAGCTGACCCCTGACAATAGTCTTCAAGTAGTACAAGGCAGGTTTCAAAGCTGCTACCTGGGGATCTGAACAGAATAAATAATAGCAATGTTTAAGCTCTTGCTCTTGACATTCGAGGGAGTAAAACAAATGGGGCAAGCAAAGGGGGACTGCTTCTCTGCAAGTGCTCCACTTTCAGAGCTGAGGCTTGCTTCTTTGCCATCCCGCATTTCTGAGAACAGAAATGGCACTTGGTCATCATCAAATGAGGGTTCACAGCGATAGGGTAGGGTACTTATATTTTAGGTAGTTACACTCTCATTGTCGTCTTTGAACATCTAATATGAAACCATGCCTGACGGAGAAGGAGGGTGATAAGACCTACACGGGATATTGAGAGTCTTACATCTTATCCTATGAGCTCTCCGTGCCACGAAGTACATGATAGTTTTCTGCAATAGCATGCAGCATGATGTGATATGCACCTTTTTTTCATGTACTTTCTTCTCTCACCATTAAGTTTTAAAAATAACAGGTCTTTTTTGTAATGCAACACAGACAGGGATGAGCAAGGAGCTGAGAAGACTTGCAAAAAATTCATGCAAAAGATTGAGTTAAATGACACAGTTTAATGGACAGTGTTGTGAGTATGTCCCTTTCACAAACTGTAGCAGCTTTCTGACATGTGACAGATGGGAAAGTTAGCAAAGCTAATTGGTGCTTATTGTCATTCAGAGACAGCCAGACACCGCGCAATATCCACTTGCATGGGCTGAGGGGCTGGGCTATGCCGGCACACAGCAGCAAAGTAGGATTTTCATTGCTGATTAATCAAGTGCTACAATTCACAGAATAAGGCGGTGCCCAGCAGAAGGAAAAGTACAGAAATAGTATTTACAAAGCCCAAAGAAATCAGAGATGAAAAATTGCTAGGTTGCTTTCCAGAGATGGCTTGTCCTTTAAAGTACTTTGTCCAATTTGCTCATAAAAATGCTTTCAAGAAAGCTAGAGATTGACATTAGCTATATAAACCGTATGTCTACAGACAGGAGTTCAGAAGTCTGACTCCCATGGTTCATGGAGACTCCTTTTTGGTACAAGGTAAAGGGTCTGTGCCTTGGGAGAAAGTTCTGTTGTATATGCAAAATGCTTGACCTCAAAATTCAATTCTGAAATTACTGTCTTTGCAGCAGAAGATATAAAAATAAGCAAGAAAGAGATGATTCCTTCACTAACCAATCTGCAAAATATTTCAGTTGACTGAAATAAAAAGATAAGAAATGGAAGAGAGCATCCTCAAGCTCAAAAAAAAAAAAAAAAGGTTTCTAAACATGTGCTACATTACTGAGGGTTTGAAAACAGCTGCATTTCAGCATGTCAATCACACAAGCCTCAGACTAGTTGTGAGACCAGAATCTTTTGCACCATCTGTATCTCAGAGGTGATGGATACTAGAAATAATACATTTCCCCTATAAAGGCATCTTCCTTGTTAAATGAAAAATATTAGTGAATACAACACCTCTGATAATTGTTTAAGAATCATTCACATCCTCTCCCAGAAAATCTGCTTACCGCAGGGACTTTTGGATAACTGTGTCCAAACACAGGTTCCTCATACGATGGGTTATTCAGATGCTGTGGAGATCTGCAGAGACATCTCCCTGGAGGCCCTGGAAGTCCTCTTTCCCCTTTTGGTCCTATTGCAAATTGCCCTAGGAAGCAAAGTACCAGGTTGCCTTGTTATGTAGTTAGCACACAAAACAGAAATGCAACCTTAGTGGGAAAAATACAAGTCAGGTGGATAAATACATAAATTTTCAGAGATGCACATCTCTCACCAAATCCTCTGGGAACTGAGGGAGGGGATTACCAGAACCACCAATTTCAGCACTTCAGGAGAAAGACCAGTGTTTGTACCACAGTAATTTTTTTTGGTTCACTTTTAAAATTTTTCTACCAACTTTACAGAGGAAAAGAGAGGCCATTTGCTTAGGATTTCCAAATAAATGTCAGCCTGTTTGAAGCTACAGAAATTCAGGTCATGATGAACACACAAATCACTCTACAGTGTTTATGCACCAACTTCAGTAGAGTCAGACTTCGTAGATGTCCACAATGCATTGGACTTGTGCATTTGTGAAACCACTTGAGAAATGCTGTTTCAGGGCTTTCTGTATAAGAAAACAGAACCAGAAATACAGGTGTACTACAAATAAAAATTTAAAACCCACTGTTTGTTGACTTTCAAACTTTGGCAAGGATGCACTACTCTGCAGAATTAGACTATGAGCCAACATGTTCATACTGCAAACAGTGACATCATTACAGAAAGGTCATTTAGGATAAGAATTTATATTCTAGGGGAAAAAGATTAACAAGCTTGACGCATAAACTCTCTGTGGATGGAATAAAGCCTTTAAAAAGTAATCTCAGGCTCCTGGCTGCCTTCCCATTGGCAGGGTGAAAAATTCGCCCTCTGAAGACTTACAGATAATTTACTCAGGATAAAGGTGTTCATAGCGGGAGACATGAGATATGTGAAGATTTTGAAGCATCTCGTAGCTTCACAGATGTACCATTTCCAGACCACCACAAGGAAGAGACCTCCTGCCCACCGAAGTAAGCAAGCGAAGAAAAACAGAAAGCAAAGTGGAAGAGAACATTGAACAGATCATCTGCAGTAGAAGCAGCTGTTGCCCATTTGAAGAAACAGTAGTTTCCAAACGGTTTTGCTGTTCTTTACAGATACTTTAGTATATATCCAGGTTTAGAAAATCCTACCTGAGGGTTCACTGTCACTCTGCATTGCAAGTTGTATACTGCCCTTCATGTCTATGCTTGGTCTCACAAGAGAAAGCAAGCTGCCCAGAGTTCATGCACATGCTTAGCTTTGAAGCTGTACAGTTAGTATTTTCCTCATGATTTCTACAACATGCACAACTGCAGTGAGCATACATCTCCAGCACTTAATTAAAGAGAGAAGTTTTCTTCACTGCCCATTTTTCTCTCTGACTCCTATCCCTTTCCTTCTCTTCTCTCCTTAATGCCATTGTGACTTGAGTCTCATCTGGTTTTTCTTTTACAGAGCTGCACAGGGTATGTCCTGGCTGATTAGAAATTGCAATCTGTCACTGTAAGCCAGGATGTCTGGAGAAGCAGCAGACCTTTGATGATGGAGGTTAACTAGTCCTTCCAAGGGTGCCAGATGGCTTTTCATCATTCCCATCCACCAAAGTCCCACAGGAACCACATAAGCTATATTTTGGTTTTATTTTAAACATCAGAAGCCATGTTGTAGGCTTTAAAGTAAGGTATAGAATCCTTATAATGGACAAAGATGGTATGACCTGCCTCCGGAGAAATCCTCTCCTCCCTGTCAGTGGAGAAACAAATGGAGCCCTGCAGCACTTTTTTTTTGGGGGGGGGCATGCATTGGTGTATGCGATGAGTCAGGAGGGCTGGGGTGGAGGGACATGGTTTAGGGCACCACCTGATCTCGTGCTTACCTGATCCTGAAGGTCCAGGGGGCCCTGGCTGGCCAGAGGGACCAGGCCTTCCAGGTGGACCCATGATACCTGCAGGTCCAATGTCTCCCTTTAGTCCCTAGGAGAAAGGAGAGATCCATTTATTTGCTAAACTATTAATAACACACAACCTCCTCCAGCCAGCACTGGCTTCCCTTCCAAGAAAGTCAAGACATTTGCCAATAGGAGCATGCAGCATGCACTTCACAGCCACCACCCCAGGGAAGAGCTGCTGTCCTCTTCTGCATGGAGACAGAAAAGCACATTGAGGCAGGACTTCTGCTCCTAAATGTGAACAGTCCCAGCAGATCTGCTCTGTGCAGAGTCAGGAATCACCCTGCTCTGACTTCAGTCCTTTGGTGGCCTTTCTTTAAGGACGCATTTTTACCCCTGGTAGCTCTCTAGGAGTCAGTGCAGCTAGGAAAGTAAGGGCTGGTGGAGCTGAAACAGGTGACCCTGGAAATCTTTAGTCAGTGCACTAGTACACAATGGGGAAAAGAAAGCAAAAATCCAACAAGGAGTCAGCAAGGCCTTCCACAGTGACATTTCCTAGTCTTAGGGCGCAGTCTTTCAGAAGCACACTAAGGACACTGAGGCCCACACAGTTTCAGAAGTACTTCAGGTGCCTAGATCCCTGTATTTCCTTGACTTTCACATTGGGTATAGCTATGTTAACAAATCATCGCATGGTAAGCAAGGGCTTGGCTTTATGAAGTGCAAGCTAGTGCGTGGTAACACCATGCTGACAAAAGGTGTCCCTCTGGTACCCTACCACTCAACTAAAATGCTGTAAAATTACCTGTTGGAGATGAGTTTACACACAGTTACCATACAATAGCTAACATTCTGTATCAGCCCTAATTTGCCTCACAGGAGCTTGTTTGTGCAGCCACACCCTTAGACATTTGGAAGTTTCATCCTAGAACTGTTCAGCACCATCTTATTTCTGCTCCTGAATTTAATATCGTGAGACTTATTAAAAATAAATATCTTCCTGCTCATATACTGTCCAAGGCTTGGATTTCTCAGCTTTATATTTCAGAAGTGTGTTACGTAGCTTAAAGTTTAAATATCTGCTTTGATTTTTATGTAACCACATACAATATTTAGAATAACAAAAATGATGTGTGCTATGTAAGCTTTCCTTTAATGACAAAGGAGATTAATTCCTTAAGGATGGTGCAATTCCCGGTTAATGTACATTCACGGGTGCGTGATGTGTAATTTCAGAGTAATGAAGCATATATAGTAACATATGCTAAAACAATTTGCTGTTATATAATATGTTGTAACCCATGGATACGTTTGAATGTCACTTGCACCATTTCAACAGAAGAAGGCTGATTTTACCATGGCTTATAAAGAACTAATTGGATATTTGCTTTGTTTAATTCTATTAGGTAAGCTCTGTGCCATCAAAATATTCCAGGATTTATGTGAATGTCAGTGATGCTGAACCCTAATTACTTCTTACATTACACAACACAGAAGTAGCAGACCAGGATTTCGTAGCCCCCAAGAAGTCTGTGGGAAATCTCTTACCCACACACAATAAAAATCTGGCAGAGGCAAGCCAGCACCAGTCAGACACGTACTGGCTGAAGAGGAGCTGTCTGCTGTGTCTCCTGCTCTGGAGGAATGATTGCTTAATGCACTCTTGTTTAGCACAGATAGATTAAATAACAATGGCAGCAATTTACATTACATATTTTTGCCTTGTTTCTTTTCACATGCACCCATGTCATTCAGAAAACTTTTCCCATGGACAATACTTACATTTCTTTCTTTTCTTTCAAAGTAACATTATCTAAAGCCCTAAGACATTCCTCCTTATGAAGACTGAAATCCTAAACTTGCTCCTTAGGGTCAAATCCCAAGTTACAAAGCTTTGGGTGTTGTATCTCAGTTAGAGGGTAGCGAGGCTGTGACTTGTGACTCCCACCGCCTGGCAACCTTTTCGGGAGGGCCTGCCCCAGAGGCAGGGGAAAGCCAAAGAAGTCAGTGAGTTAATCAAGATGCATCTCAAAATGGAAGTGGAAGTGACACCTTCCTAATTTAGCTGCTTTTATCTAGGGATGTCAGCTGGATCAAGAGACAGGAAACAGCCCCATGTTGATGGAAACTATCCTCTCAGCTGAACAAACAGCCATGCAACTACAGCACTTAAAGGTGTCAGCCAGACCCACAGAGCCTTAAAATGACACTTAAGATTCTTCAAAGGATCAGAAAATAAGACAGGAAATAGCTAGTTCACAAATTACAGAGGGAAACCCGGTTTTCCTGCAGAAGGTCAATGCTGAAATTGCTTTTAAGGCACCAGAAAGGGGTTTGTGTACTGAGCCTTCGGCCTGGAATTCCTAATTCAGGGCCAGACTATGGTTCTTTTAGTCACACTAACTGTTGCCTTAAATTATGACACGCCTTATGCCACCACTTTTTGATTAAGACACCATGAAATGTGACAGATCATCTAAGGCCAAGTAAGGAGTGCACTGTGTCCGAGCTGATCTGCAGGCACCGCATCTTCTCTTCACCTTATGCTACGGAAAGATATCCTGTGCACGTTACTTTAGCAGGACAAACTAGCACATTAAAAAAAACCCAAACAACAAAACCCAGCAAAGAGCACACATCAACTTTTAAAACATGACAAATCAAGAAAAAATGACATGACAGTAACGAAAAAAATATTTCTTCTGGGTCATCAGCAGACTTAGATTGCACATACCTTCCTTATATGATGAGGTATTATTCCCCCCCACCAACACACAACTCTTAATTTTTCCCTGCATTGGGTTTTCTTTCACTTCAGATATTAGCTGACAGGCTCAGAGCAACAGTGAAGCAGGCACGTGCCTCTGTTTGCAATACTGGGCATAAACAGACTGCAAATAAAGTGCTTTCAGTGGAGTCCATTAGCCACTCCATCTACAAGCTCCTGCATCTGAGCAAATGTACATTAAAACCAATGTCGGTCTAGTGAGAACAGATGCCCTTCCCTGTCAGTGGAAAGAAACAGGCTCTGCAGGAGGCAATTCAGAGCACCAAATGGGCTGGTCTCCTTTGTCACCCCGATATCAGTGTCTAAAATAAATAAAGAAGGAAAGGTGCCCCCACAGAGGCCCATTTGGTGACTGGAACAGGCAACCACTCCAATGTTGCTGCTTGCTCCTTGGAAAATGCTATAGTGGAGGTGTCAGTGTCAAATTTACACACATTTTCTGGTCTTTACAATTCAAAGTCTGAAAAAGTAGTTCTGCCAGAATAATTCTTTTGAGCTCTAAATAAGGACCATTTGTCAACCATGCCATTCCTGAATGGCTTCCATACAAGATTACTATTCCTTAAGGTCACTATGTGTCTTCCTGACCTTTCTCAGAGCAGAAGAATCTGTTCCTGGCATGCAGCACTATGGTGAGAACCATCATATAAATATCCAGTCTAACAAATCAATCTTGGTTTAGTGTTAACAGAGGAAATGGGAGAAATGGAGAGGGTGTTTTTAGTGGCATCTTGTGGCTCTGCAAGATGATCTGTGTTGACCAACACTTGGGCCTGGGCAAAGCCTGACTCAACCAAATTAGATGGTGTGAACAGAGAGCATCCTCCAGATGGGCCCCACAGCAAGGGCAGAGCCTGAACAGACACTGGATACACACTTAATGCATGTGCTAGAAACCAGGAGCATATCACAGTGAGGTCTGGATGTATAGACCAGTGGTTTTCATTCCCACAGACCACATACCAGTTTAATCCATTACAGCATGCTAGTCTTAGTGTATAGGCAGCTACTGCCAGTGCACACAAGTGGTGTTTTTGCTAGTAGTAGTGTAGCTCTTTGCACTGGTGAGCCAGGGAAAAAATTCATGCACAGACAATGGGATGTTCCTTGCAAGATGCTGATGCTGCCTCTCTGCCCAGAGTTGATGAGAGAAGGGGTGGTTTTTGTAGCATCCACAGCAACCCTTCCCCTCATTTAGAGCCCCAGAAAGCCAGTGAAACCTTCCTTCACTCATCCCAAGAACCTGTTTTCACTATGGGCAGATGATGGCACCTGGACAGGCTGAAATGTGTTGAATTTTGGATACATCCCATTTGTAACTACAGCCTATCAAGCTGCCTGTAAATCGAGCAGCCTGCTCCTTAAGTCAGCCTCAGGGTCAGGGATCAACAAAGTGTAGGGACCCATGGTATTGCATCCCACACTGTCCGAGACTTGGACCTTGCTCCAGCTCTCTATCCATTCACCAGGTGGGGCTTGGTCTGTAGCTCTGTGTTGATCAGGATTCAAAGGGGGCATTCAAGGTCTGCTTAAGTTATATTCAATGAGTTCGTTGCCAAGCCAGGGAAAATACAACTTTCCCCATGCTGCTCTGCCAGGGAGCTCAATGCTGTAGAGAAGGCTCCAGCCCTAAAGCTGAAGCTTTAACTCCTGCATAGCCTGTGCATGTGTGTGAAGCATTTCAGGGCTTCTGTCCCCTCCCACTGTGACGAAGCGCATTGTACCATGAGAGCACAGACTGCACGGTAATACTCCACAACCACACAGGTGCCAGGAGTCACAGGAAGCAGAAACACCGTGGTCTTACTTGTTTGCCTCGTTTTCCAGGTCTTCCTATAGGTCCTCTGTGTCCTGGTACTCCAGATTGTCCCTTTGGGCCCATCTCTCCCTTGGTGGGTGTGGAGGGAAGGAAGCAGGGTATAAGTACAGAAATGCACATTACCTTGGTTATACTTCCCTCACACAAGACAGCAGGTGGATATCTAATTCAGATGATTCCTCTAGATAATGCTGGCATCATTTGTTTCTCAGAACATCAAAATTATAATAGAATTTTTTATAGCAAGCATAAAGTGAAAAATATCTCTTGCAGTTTACACAAATTTGCCTGAAAAATCCTTTCCTAAAGAGGAAGCCAAATGGAGAGATCAGAAACATGTTCAAAGACCTGGAGAGGTCAAGGCTAGCAAAACTCTCTGACCTCTTGGCAATACCTTGCTTTGCTCTTAAGATGCACATGTAATAAAATCACTGAGGGAAAGGGAGGTGAATTCACTCATCTTGTAGCCTCCTTAGAATAAAACATTATTTCCTTATCCTAATTTCAGAGATAAGATGTGATTATGTAATAAAATTATCCTCCTTTAGGATTTCTATCCATAGAACATTGTGAATGTTTTCAAGTACAGAATAACGATGATATCAAAACTGGTGAGGGTTATCACTGCTATTTATAGTAGTACCATTTTGATTCAGAGTATTGATTCAGAGTACCAAGAAGGAAATATTTATTATCTTCAAGTGAACAACACCCAAACAGTTAGGCCAGTTATGAATCTATAATCACGATTCTGAATATGTTAAACAGGAGAAAGATGATGACTAAACCCATGTTCTGGGGAAAAAAGGGAAACAACAACAACAAACAGCTAAATCTCAGAGATTTCTCCTAAGATGAAAGGCCTAAAGAATCTGACCAAGTCCAAAAAGTGTCGGCCATTGAGTCAAGCAAGACCTTCAATGCCTTATACTTTCCAGGATGTCCCCAAAGTCATTCGTCGACTCTATGTTAGCACTTAACACAAATCCCTAGTACATCACGCCCACTTACTTTTTGTCCCAGCATTCCAGGGAAGCCCATTTCTCCCTTCAAAGTAAAAGGAGAAAAATAATCAAAAAATGCAGAATGATCTTTGAAAAAGCAGCACCTTACTTGGAAGGAAGAAAAACAAGTGTCATGTACTGATACCGGTTAAAAAATCTGCACTGAGATTCAGCACTGCAGGAGAGGCAGTAGGTTGAGAACTATAAGCAAAATTTTACTTTAAAACCCCTTGTACAGTAACACTACTCCTCCATCTGATCCTCTGCTGCCTGCTTGCTCTCTGACAAAAACATCCCAGTTGTACATTTATCTATAAGCAACCTTGCTAACTGGACAACTCCCAAAACCTGTGTTTGGGACTGGCACTTCTCTGTTTACATCCAAAGCAGTTAATTTCCTTTTTTTAGTTAAAAGGACCCCCAAGCCATGAATCTAACTTCCATTTTTTCCCCCTCACAGCAATATAATATCACCAGCTGAAAGAATTTTGGCAAGCTGTTGTGGTTCTGGACTGCACAGGCCAGGAGAGACTGAGGTGATCTCCAGAGAAATCCCCCTCTGCCTTGTCACCCCTCTATGCGCTGGGGATGGGGGGGCATATGAGTACAGAGGCTGCTCCACCACCCTCCCATGACGTAGGACCACTGCCTTCACTTGCCACACTTGCCCTCCCAGGAAGATGCCTCCAGGTTCCCTTCATCCATATTGCTCCTGGTTTTTTTCTATATCAGAAATACATTAGTCCTCACGTGCAGGTTCAGCTAAAGCTCACAGCCATATGGAAAAGAAAATTACCTGGTCTCCTTTGACTCCTTTGTCACCCCTGTCACCTCTGGATCCCTGGAGAGAGATAACAGGGTGACAACAACAGCTTAATTACTACCACTTCACAAGGAAGCAGAAAATAACATCTCCGGAGTGAGGTATATGGTAGATACCCTAAAATGTTTCCTTATTACTTTCATTGACTTTATGAGAATTAAGAGTAAGAATTGTAGGAAAAGGGACTCATTCTTCTCAGATAATTACTTTAAATACATGCTTTCCTGCATGTAACACTTCCAAACTTGATTTTCTTCCCCAGCTCACTTCATCCAAGTTGAGGTCCCACTGTATGGTCTTACAGTAAAAACCATCTCTGTGCCAAAGTACATATAGCCTAACTAAACCAGACCAACAACTAAGTATTATTTTACTCATTCTACAGATGGAGAAACTGTATTGAGGTGCACTGTAGTAACTTGTTCATAAGAGGATGGGGTGTAAAACTCACTTCTTTAGCATCTCAGCCCAAGCCACAAGACTGTGGTCCTTCTCAAAGCTTGTTTTCATGTCTCAGTGCGACCTTTAGACTCCTCTCCATCAAAATTAAATCTCATTTCCACAGTTACTTTTTTTACATAACTGTTTCCAATTGTTAAATTATACATTATTCTGTTGTGACACTGACCTTTTCTCCTCTAGTTCCAGGAAAACCCTAAAGGGAAAGAATAGATATTTTAATGCTTTGCTCTTTCAAGATCAACCAAGAAGCAGGACTTTCAAACTTCAAAGTGAAGAAAAAGAATGAAGCACAAATAAGTAATTGCGTCAAGTTGTAAATGCAAATCAATATCTATAGCTTCTAAAACTGCACTGAAACAGAACTATGAAATATGAATCAAAGGCAAGACAACTCAGCCCAAAAGCCAACGTGAAAAAGCCAAGTAAAGCCAGCAGGTTTGGTATTGCTTTTAAAATTGAAACAAGGGAAATAAAATGTAACTGAAAGTGAATGAAGCTTCAGACAGTGCAATTAATAATCTAAAATAATTTTATCAATAATTTTCCTCTTCTGTTTTTTTTTTTCCTTGTGGAACATCCTTAAACTATACTTAAGTAATCTTCTGATGTGAAGCCTACTATAAAACTGAGTTTCTCTTTAAGAAACATACAATAAACAATAGTGCTCAGTTCTTCTTTACAGTCCTTTATTTGAATAAACTAATTACACTTTTTTTTCCAAGTACCTTAAAATATTGTGGCACAAAATTGTAAAGGTAGAGGCTATGATATAGACAGTGATGTACTGATTCTAGAACATCCAGACTCAATTGAGCTTACTATTCAACTACTAATACATGTGCATAGCTTTAGTAGAGGACCAAAATGATCTCCACAGTCTTACAAGGTGGGTAGAAAACATTGCAGACACAAGTTAATGCTGCAGATACACTTAAGAACTCCAGTTTTCTAGTGGCACACAATTATATATGTCTTGCTTCTAAAATAAATTTTTGCATTACAGTAATTTACATAAAATAATTTTTATGAAAAGCCAAAACCACAGCCAAGCCCAACCAGGCAACATAACCCTGCTTAAAGGAGAACATATCTTTTTAGCTGTATTAGAAAAGATATCTTCATATACACTTTCCAGCAAATTCATGAGGGAAGCAGCTGTCAGCAGAGTGTTAGAAACCAATGTCTGAAAATGCAATGTTTGGTTAACAAACCTTGGAGCCCATTGGTCCTCTTGTACCTGGCAATCCCATCACACCCAACTCTCCCTTTTCACCCTAAGGGGGTCAATAAAGAGAGTTATTGATTGTGGCTCTCTGATGAGGTTATACTTGAATGTCTGATAGTTTATCAGTTCAGGTTTTATGTCAAATAGTTGAGACAAGCCTGACCTTGGTGTAGCTTTGAAGTCAGAGGTCTACATTGCAATTGTATTCTGCCTGAGTCCTCATGTTATCTTATTCTTCTGTTTGCATTTCCTTGGGTGCGTAACATGTGCTTTAGTTTTGCCAGATGCTATTAAAGGACATGTAAGCAAGTTAGGAGCAGCAATGCATCCTTTTATTGCATGAAGGTATATTGTGTCTACCTACCATAGCTTCCAGTTGCAGACAAGAAAGGTATTTTGCTGCAAGCCCTTATGGTGTGGGGAGGCACAACAATAACTTCTATCATAGTTCTGAGACATCACGTGCTTTACAGTGGTTTGGAGCCAGTAAATAATGAAAAGGCTTTACAATAACTTCTCTAGCTGCTGTCAGCTAATTTTATCTAGGGTGAAATATGGAGTAATCCCTGCAGACGTGCAGCAGCCCTACCAGCAGAATACAGTTGGCTGTGATTCTCCTTTGGCTTTCACTGTCCTAGTAGTGGAGAGGATTTTTACATTGGCTGCTGCCCCAGTGGCAGTTCAGAAAAGACTTGAAGAAACAAAGTAGGAGAAATAAGGATTGGACCAAGGCTGTATCAAAGAAAGAGAAGACCAATAAAGAGATCTAGCTGAAGAAATAGAACGCACAGAGATAAGAGTGAGAAAAAAGCAGCTTACTGGAGATTTATAGCAAGAAGAGCATGCAGCAAATTACTATAGTGAAGATGAGTACCAGGAGTTTGGGAAGATCAGAGGTAAGAAGGAGACGAAGAAAAGAGAAACACAATTTATGGAAGTGAGCACAGAGATCTGCTGGCCTCTATTTAACTGGAGCCTTCACCGACAGACAGGAAAACAAAATTTATAAAGATTAGAAGAAATGAAAGTGTGAATCCATGTGGAGCACAGAGGATACAGGTATCAGAGGAGACAATAAAAGAAGAAGAACTGGAATCAAACAGCAAGTAGGACTCGTAAAGTGTAGGAAAAAGTATTACTACTGAATGTGAGGGATGCTTCTAGGAGTGTGATGAAAAAGCGTAACAATAGCCAAAGACAAGATAAAATCAAAATTAGGAAAACTTCATAAATAAAACTAGAGTTTATACAAGGAAAAGGCCAAGTGAATGAGTTTTTTGACTCCTCTGCTCTCAGTTCTAAGACTGTGAGGGAAGGAGGTAGCTGGACCTCACTTCTGTCCTCACTGTCTCACTGTGGGAAATCATAACACACAATGCATTTGGAGGGGACACCATTTCCCATCTCACAGTTCAAAGTGAACATCGGCTCCTTGTGAGTACATACTCTCTTGTTGCTTGCCTACATTCCCACATACGATGCCCTTCATCTAACATAGCTCTGAAGAGCTTGAGGGTCTCCTTCCCAGGTGTGGCTTGAATTAAGAACTCATCTACTATTATTCTTGCACTAGCAAGAGCTACTGCATCACATCCTCTGGGGGGGGGAGGGGCACCAACCTTCATGGAGAGTTGAAGTCATGAAAAGTCAAAGATTTAGTGGAAAAATGCAGCTTCAAACTAAATGCTGTGCACAGTCCTTCTGCCTGATGCATACTTGATTGAAGAAAAGCAAGTTATCTCAAAAGTCGCATTAGAAACTTTGTATACTGTGGTTCCTGTGAAGAGCTGTATACCTTTTGCATAAGGTAATACTCAGTAAAGGACTGTCCTGCAGGGTTTTTTATAATAATTGCAACCACTCTGCAGTAGTAAAGCATGTCCTGTCACTTTTTTTGCTGTTGGCTATGAAAAATCACAGGAAGGAGTGTTTGTTTTTCATGGGAATGAGCTTCAAAGATGTGATCAGCAATCCACATGGTTAGTAATCTCTTTCCCCTGATACCAGGCTGGTATTGTCCCTGTAATTGCATGGGCACACAGTTACGCTGCCAAGAAGTACATATTCAGGCAAAGAGATCATCATAAAGGACAGTTGTGAGGATGATGATCAGTTTTGAAACACTGATCTGTGTGTGATTGTGAGACACCAGTGGTTATCAATGGGTCTTCGTTAGATTGACTTTCAATTTTCCTTTCATGTATTTTAATCAATATAAGAAGTGCTATGGGAGCTAGGCTGAAGGTGGAGTAACCCAACCCTAGACAGGGCAGGTCTTTGCAGAGCAGCGTAAGAAATGGGAAAGCATAGAGTGTTTTTGCACTACTACAGTTTCCCAGCCTTCAGCAGACAGTGGTTTAGAGACTTCCTGAGACAACTGTTCTGTTCATATCGTGACATTGAAGAGGTTATCCCATGTGACTTTTAGTCTTACCTTCGGTCCCGCAGGTCCAGGCCACCCTTCCGGTCCTGGCATCCCAGGGACACCTGGGGGACCTGGTCTACCCTTGAACAGAAAACATCGATTACAATGATTCACGTAACATCATTCCTACACACAGGCTTCCAGTGCAGACAGGAGATATGGAGGAGTATAGTCTTTTCAGGAAAAGAGCTGCAAATGCTTCTTTACCTTAATTTTAATACTAAAAATACTATATTCTAATACAGTCTGTTTTGATGCTACTGGAAGAAGCACGGGCTCGCAGAAATACTAGGTTATACTGATTCAAATAAGTAGATCAGCTACAGAGTAAATCTACATGCAGCCAAAATAATAATCCTAAAATCCTAGTATCAGTAACTTAAATCCTCTTTTCCTTTAGTAATATGATGCAAATAAAAAAGACCTGCATGTAACTATATCAGTATGAATCCAATTTACATTAACAGAACCAAATCTTTAACTAAGATATTCCTATTTTTATTTGCTATTATTCTTATTCTGAACATTCTCATATCAGAAGCTATAATGCTCTTTATTAGCTACTATATGACTAGCAATAACTACGTACATACAGTTACTTATCTGTTTTAATTACTGCCTGCAAATCACTCTTTGATCTCCTAAAATGCTGCAGATTAGTGTTATGCCACTGCTTTATGCCACTAGACACTATAATCTTAGAAATGTCATTGTGACATTTGGGGCTAAGAGTGGCCTCCCACAAGCCAGAGAGCTTTTATCAGGAGTTACACTGTTTTATTTCCAAACGGAGCAACTTTTCTTTTGGGACCTACTAGTTTTTCAGAAGAGTAAAATACATCAGTGTCTAAGGTTTGCATTCGCTTGTAGGTTGGTCCGTGGCTCTCTGAGACATTACTGTTTTGAACACTTGACTTCATATAACTAACATTTGCGTTTACTGTAGGGTATTTGTAATTTAGATTAAAGGAAAAAACCCTTTTGTTTATGTGTTTTGTATTTATTTGAATTACTTATTGGTAGCTGGTGTTAAAATCCTCGGTATATTATTAGAAGGGTATTAAAATCCTTGGTATATTATTAGAAGGGTGCCTCTTTTCCTGGTTAGTGACTGCCCCCTGCATATCTCTGATTTCATCCTGCATTTCTGTCTTCTTTAAAGTTAATTACATTAAATGGAGGTACTTAGTGATTGAAATAATGTATTCCATTTCATCACATGTAGAGGAACATATTTTTGACAATATATCATGGCTCATATGTCACCAAGCATAGGATTGTAGTCAGCATATTGCATTGGGGCCAAAACTCTGTAAGCATAGTCATTAATGGTTATTTCTCCTTCAGGGGCATTTGGCTGAGCCTTGTTTAGACTTTGGAGGAGTAAAAAGTTGGATTTTTGCTTTGGACTTTTTTAAACACACTTTTTATGACAGCTCCCATAATATGCTTCCCCTACCCACGGAGACATAGTTCAGGTAACTTCCCACTCTGTTTTAATAGTCTGGGCAGAGCTGCATGCTCTTACTGAGGGAATTTGTCAAATTCAAACCAGCTGGGACAGGTCTCCAAGCTAAAGGGCCCAGCTCTCCAGCCCTGAGCTCCATACCACCCGTCCCAGGTACCCGGGGAAGCAGCACAAACAGGTTACACTTCAGCATTGGGTAATTTTTATTTAACTATTGTCTACACCCGTTTCTGAAAGCTGCTGTATGTCAAGTATTAGATGGGTTTCTGAGACAGCACCTTTGTTCATACCTTTCTTCCTGGCCTGCCAATCTCCCCCTGCCAGAGAAAGGAATACGTTAGTCTCATAGGCACCACAAAAAGCACAGTGGCATTTATAGTAAATAAAGAAATGAATATTGGGAATATCTTTGTGTTCAAGACTTTGCTTCCAGAGGTAAAATGAGAAGAATTACTTTAACTGAGCTCCTTGATCTTTCCTGTATTTTCATCCCTAAATCTTCAGTCACCTCCTTGTATAGCAAAGCATGTAATTACATGCCCAGCTTCAGGTATAAGGCTCTTTAAGCATCATCATGGAGGAAATGCTTTGCACCTGAGCTGCTTTCTTAACACATACTGTAGACAGAGGTAGCTGTCATGCGGAGTCTTAAAAAATAATTCAAGACTGAAAATGAACAGCAAAAGATGAAGCTTCAAATTATACTTCAAACCAACTCACAGTTTTACATTCAAATTAAAGCAAATCCCCACATTGGTAAGGCCCACCATTCACTAAACAGATAAGGAAAAAAGTTAACACGTTCCTCCCTTTCTTTGCCCCTCAAAAACATACCAAGCTCCGCAACAACAGACACTTACTTTCTCTCCTTTTGTTCCCATTACACCAGGAATTCCCCGTGGACCCTAGGGAGACAAGCGAATGCTATTTATTAAACTGCACTAGTAAGAAGGCACTGGTGGTTGTCTTCCCTCAACCCTTGACTCTGTAGGTGTCTCCTGGGAACAGCGTGAACCCACAAGGCCGGGGTGTTGGATGTAGTGTTTGCACATGGTGTCTAAATGCCAGGTCTGTGCCGCTGCCGAACAGCAGGCTGGAAAGCCAGACTGACATGAAAAGTGCAAGGGCATCTTCTAAATGAAGAGCACTAGCAAGAAAAGAGACCTGGGGTAAAGGAAAGATGAGAAGTTATTGGAGTCCTGAAGACTTAGCAACCACAAGGACATGGAGACACCCATGTCAGCAGGCAAAGGAGGTTAGATGAAGAGCTGGTAAGAGAAGTGGTAATAAACAGTGAGCTATGGACATGGAGGATTGTCACCACTTCTGAATCATGAAGATATTTCTCTCTCAAATAAGGCTGATTCCTCTTTCAGAAGACTTATTGATCCAGGGACACCTTGAACCCCATCTCAGAAAAGGGATCAGAAAAACAGTTTTGTTTCTAGAAGGAAACAAAGCGGGGGGTCTGTTCACAGACTCCCTTTATTTTTTGCATAATTAAGGAATATCCCATGAGCCTGTATCAGAGGGGCATTAGATTCATCACACATATCACTCCTTCCAGGTTTTGATCCTGGCTGTCTTGCACTGTCCAAAACATGATGCAAATTGTACACAAATAAGAGCAAAGTGTACCCTCAAATGCAAATCACTGTTTCAGCCAGCAGAGTTATTTTAGGCTTTCAATAGCGTAAATCAGAATGCACCCTATCAGAGTCAAAGCCAAATTTTACCTTCTTCCTTTCATTTTACCTTAGGTTACATGTAGGAGGAATTACATTCTGAGTTATATAATTACAAGTCTAATTCTCTTTCTTATGGAGAAGTGTTAAAATTCAGCTCTGAATCAGCACTATGAGCTTTCACAACTCCTTTAAAAGTCAAGCAAGCTACAGCAGAAAAGAATTCAGAAACAATTCTTAGACATATTTTTTTTATAATAGCAGCATTACTTTTCAGGCAACCATTGTCATAAAAACATTGCCCAGAGGATTGCTGGCTCTAACATTGTCCTATTATAAGACACAGTCTTGCAATTCATAATTAAAAATTCCAAAGCCATGTCATACCCACCCTACTGTTTGCCATTGTAACAAAATCTGCCAGCCTACTGTATTTAAAAATATTCTTGGAGGAATCCTGGGTCATTTGGCTGCAAGATTAATATTATTTATAGCAATGGACCTTGTAGAATAATACAATTAATACTACTGTTCCTCCAATTTAAGTCAGAGAAAGTATTAAGAGGATTTTTTTTAAAAAGACAGTTTAGTAAAGGCTGAAATAACAACTGCTTCTTTCACGTGTACTGCAACTCTGGATAGTGGCCAACCACACTGCAGGGCTGTTTTGTAACGCAGAGAAGACTTTTCTCAATAAAGGACAGGACAAATGCTTCCCATCGCTTCTCTCCACACACCATCATTCACATGCTAAATGAGACTGCCTCATCCTGCATCTCAGCAAAAACAAAATGGCAGAATACAATAAAGTCACGATTCATAAAACAAGACTTCGTGGCTTTCACATTGCATCTTCTAGACTTACAAATAGCTTCTGAAGTATTGACTTCTAAATAATTAAGGCTAAGCTTTTTCCCACATAGCTGAACCCCTACTGTGATGTACTGTCCTTGCTTTTTAAACAGTGTTTGGGTGCTTGTTAACTTCTCAGGTCACCCAAGACTCAGTCATAGCTTTGCTGCAGTGAAGGTCCCATGCTGTGTCTGCTATTAGCTGTATTGTAACAAAACTGACACCTAGGGGCCTCGATGAAGATCGCTCTCCCAGAGCACCAGTCATGGTACATAGATCAGGACCACCTGTGCCCCAGGACAAACTGGAAGTACCTCCCCCTGAAAAGTTTTATTTTTCTTTGGAGGGAACAAACTGAAATGGAAAGGCAGATGGGTGATCTTCTCCACACTACAGAGGTGTTCACAAAAACCTTCCTCCTAGAGGGAGACCATTTCCTCAGAAGATTTCTGACCGCCATCAGAAGATTTCTGAATGTACAAATTGTAGAAAATTAAATGGAAGGTCAGAAGGACTGGTCCAAGGCTACCCAGCAAGTCAGAGGCAGAGATGTTGCAGGTCAGTCTAGGAGATCCCACATCTCCTGAATCCCATCCCACTGCCCTCCTGCAGCCCCTCCTTTTCTCTGATGATTCCTGTGTTTCCGTTCTCAGAATGTACTCTAACATTCAAGTTCATTGCACTTCTTGTGCATCAACTTCATGGGCTCTTTCCCTCACATAAGGGACAACAGAGTCTAAAGCGAAGAAAAAACTAACAGCCTCTGAAGGAAGTGATTGCACCTCCTGGATTTCTGATGGGTGCTCCCCACTGTAAAACTCCACGAAAATGTAGGGTGAACTTGAAACCGACTGGTGTATGCAAGGCAGGGATGAGAACACAGGGTAAAAAGCCTACATGAGTTATGCATAGTCACATCAAAATGAAATTAAGCCAGAGTTTGAGATGCTTATTAAGAGGTAAAAAGCATCTGCAGAAGATGATTTACAGCTTTGTAAGGATCTTGGAGCAAGTGAGAGAATGATGTGGTTTAAACACAAATACATCACTCACCTGGGGGCCGGGAGGCCCTGCGGGGCAATGTGACCGGGGCAGAGAGGAAGCCTGTATTATCTGGAGCTCTTGACACAAGTCTTTCATATCCAGGGCAAGGGGTTTCTACATAACATAAAACACGAGTGAACACGCAGCCATACGTATGCAGTCAGAGGAATACATAAACAGTCACCAAACACTACAGCCTCGAGAGTTTATTCACTCCCTCAGGAAGAAGCCTACGGCTTGTCACAAGGTTATCTTCACAGATGCTTGAACATTAGCACTTCAGCACAGCGTCCTGCCCACGCTTCCTCCTCCTCCTCCTCTCCCAGAGGCACATCACAGCCAGGCTGTCACACACCCTGGGGTGGGACCCTGCTCTATTCTTAAACCTGACCCTGCTCTCTCCATCCCGCTTTACACGTAGCAGCTTCTCTCCAAGAACAGCGTCTTTGCTCTAATAATAAAGACTATGCTCAGCAGGGGTATAGGCAGTGTGAACTTCGCTCCAGAAGACACTAACCCATAGGCATTCATTCACTGCTGGCCAGAGCCGATGCCTTTAATGATCAATGAATGTCTAATCACTTCAAAATCAGGCTTGCATGAGCAAGCTGGCTTATTTATGTCCTGTGACAAAAGTGACCTCCCCTGGAAATGCAGACAAACACTGAGCCAGGAACACTGGGTTAACACAACTGATTTTCAGCTTCCAAGTGAAAAGCCCTCTTCCAGAAAAGCTCCAACGAGAGACTCCAAAGCACAAGCTGCTCAGAGTGAATTCATGTGGCTCCCACTCTCCTAGTAACTTCTTAAGTTTTATTTTGTGTTTGGTTTTTTGTTGTTGTTTGTGTGGGTTTTTTTGGTTTTGGGGTTTTTTTTTTTTTATGTGGGACATGATGCGAAGTGTGATTTTATGCTCAGATTGCTCTCTAGGCTGCTTGGGAGAATCTCAGGGACCCTGGTCCCAACCTCAACCTCACTGAAGGGGTACACCACATTCCTAAGGAGATCTTGTATCTGGGTCTCCTTTCTGTGGAAATCAAGGCACAGGGAGGGGAGGGGATGAGGAAGGAGGAGGCAACTAGGTCTTGGTTTTGGGGGAATAGCACCCTGAGCTCAATGCTGATCTCTCTGAAGACAATGGAGGATTTTACACTATTTTTTCTTGGGTTAGTTCTTGTCAGACATCTTACTAATCATTATTTACATAACACTAGCAACAGTTGCAGTATTTGTATATGGTAACTGAATACTAGAATTAAGAAACAGGAATTACTGAGTAAGTAAAAAAATTCTTAATGTTGGGATGGAAAATATGTTGGAGATAACAGACCCTGGCAATGACAGTAATTGGGCAAACTGCTATACAATATACCCATCATATCCCATACATTGCATAGGTTAACATATGTGTGTGGATACATATCATATAGAGCAGGTATATGCATAGGTGGGTGAGTGAAAACTCCATAATAGCAACTCAGACGTGTCTTTCTTTCTGCAAAAAGGAATGGTTGTAATAGTTTCCATAGGAGGATTTCAGGACTTTCATTCCACCTACTGGGTAAGGAAAATGTGATGGAGAACAGGACACATACACAACGTACACGCTGAAATAATTTTGCAGGATGGAAAGTTGCCTTTCTGTCCTTACCTGGTTTACTGCATTGCCATTTTCTTTAGTTCAGGACTGCTTTACTCTAAGAAAGTTCCCAAAGCAGAGTAACAAGAATATCTTAAGTTAATTGAATCAACTGCCTGAACAAACCCAGCCTCGTTTCATTCCTTGATCTAATTGAGATCTACTTCAAGCCTCAGTCTGGGATGTCGAATGATTGTCCTAACAGAGCTATATCAACACAGCCAGACAGGGTTGCTGAATGACACCATGAAGCAGTGCTTGAGAGGATGCTTCAGTCTTCGTCACATATAACAAGTCACGTATAAAGAAGAGAAAGGCTCCCGGGTCACACTTACAGTGCTCCAGCTATTCCTGAAGAACGGTGGTGGCAAGAGGGGTGGTGGAGGAGGGCCAAGGAGGCAGCATGCTCTGCGCTTGGGTTGTTTCTTCTGTTCCAAACAAGGGAGATCTGTTCAATACAAACACTCATCTGTTGTCTTGAACACCACAAACATTTCCTACAGAATAAGAGGAGTTTCTATTCCACAGGGGTTTTTCTACATCTAAATACTCTGCAACGCAGATTTAGCTGATAGCTTTGTCACCGACTGACTGGTAAGGCAGGATCTCAGCTGTGTTTGTCAGTGTGTTTACCTTTTTCTAAAAGGTAAACTTTCATCAGCAATATAAGAAGCTGTGACCAAAGATTGACAGAGAAAGGATGGGAAGGTGATGCATTTATACTGTTGTTTGGTTGGTTGGTTTTTTTCTGTATCTATTTACCCCTTGGGAAACACATCTCTAATTAGGGTGGGGGCCTTCTGCAAAGGTTTGGTCAAGGACAGCAAATATTTATTTATGTCTGTTAGTTTCTTCCTCCGGACAATGGCAGCTGCAATGGGTGTCTGTGAGCTGAAGGGTGGCAGGGATCCAAATAAAGTAGGAAGAAAAGCCTATGGTGAAGTATCTGGTATTAATAGAAAATCTCCAAATTAAGTTTGTAGGAAGACAAATCTGGCAAAATTAATAGAGTTGTGTGTAAATCAATTGCAGGCTGGATATTAGTCACATCTCAAGGTAAGGCAGATTTTCTAAGGGACAGAAATACTTCTAGTTTTCAGAAGCCTCAGAAAATGTATTATATCAGTTCCACCATCCCATGTTAACAAGGACAGCATTTCCCTCAGTCCTGATGTACAGAAAAGAGTTGTCCAGAGGGGTGTGACTCAGCAGCATTCACGGGTACTATATGTTTTCCAGATCTTTTTTCTCTATCAAGACACTATTTGAGATGATACCTTTGAGACATTAGTCAATTATAGTCTGAAAGGGTACGTAATGTAGGCTCTTTCTCAACTTTTCCTCACAAGTTTGAAACTCAACTAAAACATTCAATTTAAGAGAAAGGCAGAAGATTTATAGTAAAAAACATATTGTTTCATTTAAAAGTTTAAATTCATACTGAAAATGCTAACACATTTTAAAAAGTAGCAAAGGTTTGAGTTTGCCTGTCTCCAGCTCGCACAAGCAATAAAACGCAAAGATACGCAGAATTAAGTTCTGTACTGGCTTACCCGGAATTCTGCACAAGCAATAAAATGCAAAGATACGGAGAGTTAAGTTCTGTACTGGCTTACCCGGAATTCAGTCACTCTTATGCAGCTGTAACTAAAGTCTTCAATTTTTACCACACATACTTCTGTGGTTATCTTAATTTCAGGATTATATTTTTCTTATGCAGCTGTAACTAAAATCTTCAATTTTTACCACACATACTTTTGTGGTTATCTTAATTTCAGGATTATATTTGATCATATTGCATTGGGATTAAATTGTGTATTATTATTGCATGGACAGCTTGTAATTTAACAGGATACAAAACGTGATATATTTTTTTAGGCCACATTCCAATATCATCACTCTTTTTTAGTACTACCTTAGTCCATGATCTAGCTAAAATTCAATAGGATTATTATATTTCCACATGAATAAGAACAAAGCTGGCCCAATATGGCCTAGTTGCTAAGAGATCACTATCAGGCACTGTAGAAAAAGGTTTGCATTACTGCAGCTGTATTGCTACTTTAAAAAAAAAAAAAAGAAGATATTAAAGTGTTGTTCTTTAAATAGTCAGCAAAGATAAGATTAAATATGGGGGTGTATCTATAACTTTAATAGGATACTTATCATGTCCTCATGAGTGAAGTCAAGTCCTGGATTATAAAATATTGGGATTTTCCTCTTTTAGCAACAAAGTCTGAAATTCCGTGGAACAGCTTTTCTTGTGAAAACCACTACAGCTAACCAAGCAGACAACAAAATAGCCATTGATTTTAATCTTTATAGTCTTATTCTAACACTACAGTTAGGTTGAAACCCAATTTAGGTTTGCTGGTATAAATGGTGATATTATGTATTGATTTCATGTGTGAAACCAAGAAAAAATGTATCTAATTACTATTACTACTATATAGGATAGATATGAATTATATACTGATGGGGTAGTTAGCATTTCAGGGATGATTAACCATGGCCATGTTCTGGAGGGTGTATTTGTAAAGTAAATATTTAAGAAAAGGCTGGTCCTGGACCAAGGACCTCCCATGCTCAGGTGCGGCAGGTGGATGCGACAGGTGCAAAAAAATGAGTCACAGGGTGACTACAGGTATGAATGTTATAATTTGCTCTTCCAATAAGCACTGCATTTCATTGGTATGGATTTTGTAACTGCGATAGATCCAAGATGTACAATCATTACAGCATTGGCTTGTTTTGTACATCACAAACCCTTTGTGATATACAAACAGGCTTACAGGCTCTCTGCAAATGCTATGTATATTTTTAGGCTCCAAGTTAGCTTTGTTTCCTGAGCACAGCTTCAGAATACTCCAGTCTTCATCAGTGGAAAAAATCTCAGCCCAAGAATAGGACTGTCATAGTTTTCTGTGAAATGTGAAGACCCTGCCTACACAGAGCACACATGTATCTATCTTCTATGGAAACTGCTTTTTCAACAGCTTCAATATCAAATAACATATTCAATAAGAGAAAGAAGACAAAATGAAAAGCTCCTTATAGGACTTGTCTAAGTGGCAATTGCTTTCAGAGAACATAAAATTATAACAGTCGGCTTCAAAATTAAAAAATCTATATAATTTTCAATTTATTTTTATGGTCCAGACTATATGTTAATCTAATTCAAGAAAGTGACTGTATAAATCTATGGGTATAACGGCAACGGTTGCTTCAGAAAACAACATATTTTAGATAAGCTGCTGCAATGTTTCATTTTGATCCTGCAGACTGCTTACTTATGAGTATAGCTGGAAGTTGGGAACTCTTATCCAAGAGGGTCCAACGCAGAGGCACAGACAAGGCTTCACCCAGGCTGGTCCCCCAGACTGGGGCTCATATGAGGTCTCTCAGCCCTAGAGTTGATCCCAGAGCTGACCTTCAACCCTACAAACTCCCTGGACTGCAATGGAAGTAACAGAGAAGTGCTATCCTGGGTTCAGGTTAGACTTACAGGATTGCATTGGAAAAAACCCATAAGTAAACCCTGAAAGTGACTTACATCCTAAAATCTCAAAGCTATATGTCAACTGTCAGGAGGAAAGGATAAGAGAGGAAAAAGATATTTAACATGTGTTTCCCTTCCTAGTTGCAATCACAATCATCCAGCAAGCCCTGACGGAAAGTTGAGCTGCTCTCCAAAGACTTGTCACCCCGATGACAGCAGCTCTGGTGGCTTCCCCAGCTTGTGTTGGGCAGAGCTCTGCCAGACAGAGACCTCTGATGGCTGACACCCCATCACAGGTGCTTCTCACACTTGGATGGTGCTCAAAATTAATAATAAATGAGCTGGGCAGACTAGTCGGTTAATGAATGTGGGCTTGTCCAGCTGAAACGGAGACTTTCAGCTGCTTTGTTGTCATTCATTCAGGCTTCTCTTACCCTCCTTGCAAGGTGAGCAGCACACCATGGGCCACAGCCACCTGGTACCGTTCAGTTTGTCTATACGAGGTGACTAAGGCACTTTTTTCTTTTAAGTTAGAAAAGTTTAAAAGCTTGTGAAAGGTGCCTTTTGAGAGCCAGATAGGTCAAAATCCTTTATTTACAGAGCAAACGCAGGCCATTAAGCCCTCTTTTAAAACCCTAAAGACATGCATCAGCACAAAAAAATACATCTTTAAAATATGTTTTATGAACCTTTGTGACTCAAAATGTGCCTTAAGGACATATAAGCAGAGTTGGGAATACAGCTCATGTCTGGAGCTGGGTTGGACAGTCAGGTTGGCGAACAGTCTGCATCTCTCTGTACCGTTCTGATCTTTGGCATTATGGTCAATGGCCTAAATAGATCTTTTCCTATAAACCAGCTAATAAAAATATGCCAAGAAAATAGAGCAAGCCCTAAAACTTAGGCAATGGTTCCTGCGTGGAGGAGGCAGTGACCCACAAAGCTCCCGTGGGAGTTATGGGATGAGACATGGGACTGCAGCTCTTGCCCGCTTCTGGTTTCCTCCTGTTTGAAATGGGGCTTCAGAGTCTTTAAGGAACAGAGCAAAGCTGATCAGAAATTAATTCCCCGTTCTTCTGACAGAAAATGAAAAACTCTAGCTGAAACCTTGCAAGTTTCTTTTCAGCCAAGAAAAACTCACAAAAATTTGGAAATACTCTGTTTCTAATCCCCAAAGTGGTTACAGGCTGTGGCAGCAATTATATGTACTTCAGTAGCTGGCGCTCACTCAGAGCTGTCATAATAAATAAATAAATAAATAAATAAAGGTATTTGAAAATCAGTCAGCATTCAAACAGCTTGACAATAGCAGAACCCTGGCACACTGCCTGGATGGCAGATGTTGGTGTTCTCCCAGCCAGAGGGACAAGGACACTATGTCCTCCATCCCCACCTAAGATTCAGCCCATGTCCCCCAGCATCTCTGGGCACCTCCTGTGCGCTCACAGGTAGTGAGATCCCAGTGAGCCCCTTGCAGCCCAGACAGTGACTGGGTTGGCTTTGCACTCCAGTTTCACAAGAACATGAAAATTCCAATAAAATTTGAAGGATGAAACACTTCAGTGCATTATAAAATGGGTTTAGAAAATAAACCCATGGCTTGTAAGTCCCACTAACCATAAGAGGGCTATTTTGTGCAATTTTCCTTCTATTGCCTTCTACTTGCAGAGGTCCAGAGCTCTGGACACTGCTAAACGAGGCTGACAAGTCTATGTGCTTTCCTTCAGTGCATGAGAAACTGAGGCACAGAGAAGTTAAGCAACTCTCCCTAAGTCATGGATGACTCAATTACAACACCAGGAACAGAGTTACAGTCTGGTAAATCACAGTATCTAATCTCAGTCATTTTATACACCAGATTACAAAACTCAGCTACTTGTCAGACCAGAAAAATACTAGAAATACGCTGAGTATTAAAGCTTAAGAACCTACTACAACCTGTAGAAGAGCCTGAAACCCTGAAGATTAATGCAAGATGGCTGCTGCACCAGCCCCAAAAGACTTCTGTGTATCGTTCACTGCCACTCAGTCCTCTCCCACTTTGTCTGTGAGATCAACAGCAACAAAGCTGAGAGACATCAGTGCCATCCTTCTGCAACTGCAAGATCATAATCTCTCAGTGCTGGCACAGATCAAATGTGTACTTGACTTTGATGTTGCTCCACCGTATGCTCAGACAGTCCCAGACAATCCCTATGTGACTGTGGGTGTAGCTGCATGCTCAGAAAGACTTCAGAGAAATGCTTTCAAATTCCTCTTTGAAACTTTGCTACCATGGACTAAACAAACTCCTCCTGAGTCTCTGGCTGCAACAGATTCACAGCCCAGCTAGCTTTATTCTCCTGCCTTTCACAAAAAATAATTCTGCATTGACTTGGTATTGTGAAAAGTCATTAACTTTGTAGTTTCAAGAAGCTAAAAAAAAAAATCCATTTATGCTTTTCCCTGGGTAGAAGAAAACTGAAATTGTAGCATTGCCTTCTTTGGACAAAGCACCTCCCTTCACTCGTGTGCATTCCTCAGGTGCATGCAATTACGCATACACACTTGCCGTTCCTGGGGAAAATAGTTAACAGCTGCTTTTCTCTTTCCCCCACTTTCTTAGTCCTCTTCTGCGCTCTTCCTATATCCATCGTCTCATCCCAAATGACTTTTTACCATTACAGTCGTGTGACTATGGAAAGCACCCACCCCGATCTCCTTTCCATTAAAGTGGTGATTCCTTGGAGAAGAGAAGGGAAGAAACAGAACATCTAGGTTGGGGTCTGTTAATTCCTGAGGGGTTTTTCTCCCTTGTCTATTTCTGATCTTTCTCAAACAATTCCCCCTAGAACTGAAGAACTTTCCCAGTTCTCTTCTACCTACTAAGCTGCAACATGGAGTAGATGTCTCAGACATGGCCTGGGTGAGTCCCATGTTGTATTACAGATGAACGTGCCCCCTGATTGGCCTATCTTGATAACAAACTTCCTCCTGTATAAACACAAATTATATTTTTCTGTAGTTTTAACCAGGTCTAGCAGTTTCTCTTGCTGCAAGCACACTGCCAGTGTTCCTGTGCCAAATGAACAGGGTTTAAAAATCAAGGAGGCTAAAATGCAAAGTCACAGACTGTTCCTTCCCTGTGCAGGGTTTGGTAATATTGACAAACCCACAAATAACTGCCTGTACAGGGAGCAGAGGCCTGCAAGCACTATCTGTCTACAAGTGCACAGGCAATTAGCTGATTTTACAGCACTTTAGATTGCTTGCCTGTGGAGCTCCTATCCTTTCACTGGAGCTCCCATCCTTTCACTGGACACAGCTGATTTTGAAACAGCTTGCATCGCTGTGCTGTGCACAATAAAAAAAATACAGTATTTACCAGCTTCAGTACCTACGTACTACAGATAGTGCTACTCTCAGTCACAGCAACGATACAGCATGGACAAGCTGAACCAGCTGGGATTTCCATGCCAGCTGCAGCATCAATTTCAGCTAAGGTTCCCTTTTGGACTGGTTGCTGCCTGTCAGAAACATTCACAGGTTATAGAAAAACCTTCAGACTGGTTACTGCTTCTGTCGCTGGAAAGCCAAGCACATGCTACCTCAGCTCCAGTACTGACCCCTGTCCCTGGCGGCAGGACAACTTGTTCACCACAAAACAGCTACTGGAAAAATACTGTCTTTGCTTGAGTTGGGTCTCCAGAGGTGCTTCCACCGCCTGAAGTTGGTCACCTGCCTTAATTGTAACACAAACGTTGTCTCAGAAAAAAAAATATCTGAACTGGCCACTGGTGTAGTCCCAGCCACACAAACATTGTCTCAGAAAAAAAAAAAATCTGAACTGGCCACTGGTGTAGTCCCAGCTTTCTGCACTTCAGGAGTCCAGATATCAAACCTGGCTTCTGTACTTCAGAATGCCTCTGCCTCCATCAGCTCACCATAAGAAGCCAAGCAAACCAACCTTTATATTAAACCAGGGGCAACAGGGAAACGCAGAGGGTCCCTCCTCATCCTTTGACATGTGTTTTCCTGAGTGAATGAAGGTCCATTATACTCACATTATGCAGCATTTCACTGAACCCTTTCCTTTCCTTTGCATTATAGTCACTGAAACTTTTTTTGACAAGCCAAGTGCCTTGTCATCTTCCTTTTCATTATAGTCATTGAACCTTTTTTTGACAAGCCAAGTGCCTTGTCATCCAGTAATGCCACAAGAAGGTCAGAAGCCTCTTTCCCCTCCCGCATGTGAGCCCCAGAGCTGTACCTAAGGAGCCTTGCCACAACCAGCTTCCATCCTCCTCACTAGTGGCTGTGTCCTCTCCTGATTTCTATTCACTGCTGCAAGGCAAACGTCGCAACCTCCTGAACTGCATCTGATGTCCTCTCCTTGTCCCTCATCCACAGGATCAAGTGGGCTTTGCTCATTGGTCTACTGATAACTTCACAGGACCTCCTCAGAGTCCTTTGCTGTTGCAACTTGCATTGGTCTTCCTCTTGCCTTTCCTGACACGAAGATGGGTGCAAGCATGAAGTCGTGGACAGGCTGTGCATGGCTGCTCCCCTCTCACCTGACTCAGCACAGGTGTTGCACAATACGCCACCAGAGAAGACTTTATGAATCCTAAGGTTACTTCATCCCCAAGTATTATCCGCATTGACCTGAGCAGGAAACCCAATTTGGGATTCTCACAGGTTGTATCTACCAGGGGAGAAACTACAGATAGAGTCAAATCAGGTGCTTCTTTAATCTGAATGTGTTTATTTTAAAGACCCATTTACCTGAAGCAGCAGTGACCACACCATACTAGACTGTTATTTTGCTACCAGACCAAGCCTTTCTCCAGAGGCTGTTCAGGAACTGCCTTCTTTATCAGCTTAGGATAACCACTACACAGTCCTTCTTTTGGTTTATCTTTCTAGCCAATCATTTGGGCTATTAAGTGCAAACAGCCAATCCCAAGGTTTCATTTTTCTCCCAAGCTGAAGAGATACTCTACTGAAAGAATCTGTTGCCTCCCTTTCAGTCTTTTCTGAGTCACAGGCAAGGTAGAAAGCTTTTAAATGCCCAGCTGAGTCATGCCCCAAGACCTTCACCCAGCTACATCCATAGCCAGGTGTCTGCCTTCTCTTATGGCCAATGACACTTTTCTTTCCTTGTCCTAACAAAGTGGTAGCCTTGCCAGTGGTTCATTTCTATCAGGAACTTTTAATCTAATCAAAGCTTTCCTGCTCATGCCTGTTCCTGGAGAAACCCGCTGACCCATAGTGTCAAGATGCTGGGCACCTCCTGGGCTCATGCTGACTTTCCAGAGCAGAGTCAGGCTTCCTTCTCTGGACTGAGATTTTTGCCCCTCAAAGGTTCACCTCTGCTTGCCAGTCACCCTTTGGGCTGTTTTCCCAGTAGGCTGCTGCCTGTGAGAGTCTTCCAGCTTTTACTGTTGATCTTATTTTAAATTCCTTTGTCTTTCTCACTCCTGCAAGCACTCTGATCATTTTTTCCTTTGTGATTTTACATAAATAAATATTTACTGTTACTCTCCTTAGAAATAAAAACCATCTACCTGACATCTTTGCTGTCTGTTTTGACAGTATTTAGGGTTCCTGGAGATTGCTTCATTAGAGGAAAAAAAACCAGCCTGATGATGGGGTCAGATATTTCTTTTACAGAAACCTGTCCAGGATCCCAGCTCCCTCAATGTTCCTTTAAATTAATCAACCATATTATTTTCATAGGTCTGTGTATCAATATTGATTGCAGGAGAAAGTTCAATCAAGAGATGTATTTGTGGCATGTGTAAAAGGCAGTTTGGGTCAGAAGAAGCACTGAGATACTGTGCTGCTTATTCAGCTGTTGCTGGTAATTTAAATACTTTCCCATCTACCTGTGAAACCTCAGAAACCTTCAGCCTGGATGAGTAGAAGCAGGGAGAAGGAAAGAGGGGAAGAAGAAAAGAGGCTTTCTGCTACCTGGATTTGGAAGGCAGTTTTCTCCAGGCTCGTTCTTACTGGTCCACATAACCCCATTAAAATTGAGTATAAAATTCATGCCTAGTTTTCATTTCGTGAGTGCAACAGTGGCAGCACTCAGGTGTCCTCCCCTCAAGTCCATGGTGCAGGAACCTCAGGAGAGCAGAGCTCTGAAAAATGGTAATAAAGGACACCACAAACATGGTGTCTTAAGGGTAGGATCTGACAGGTTACCCCAAAAAGGCACCACTGTCTTAAGGAGGGTTGAGCTCCCCACCCCTGGGGGTCTTCACTGCCACGTGGAATTACACCCATGTGCTCGAGTGTGTTGTAACATTATTCCCTGAAGCATTTCCTCCAGAGATGATACTTCAGCATCAGGAGAGTCAACTCTTTGGAGCTGACACAACATTCAATACTTCCAGAAACAAAGATGTGCTGTTGCTTGAGGCTAATGGGACTATAAATTGGATTTAGCAGTGAAGCAGACAAAGATCCAGATTATTCTTCTTTCCCCAATTATTCTACATCACTCCCCCCTCTCCCCTCCGTTGCTAGTTTTTCTCTGCTTTATAGTTACTACCTTGTGACCCGAGAACCTTTATATTTGTAGATCTGTTGCTATGCAAAGATGTGTAAGGACAGAAGTAAAAGTACTTTTAGCCCAGAAGTTTTCAGACATACCTGGAAAATACCCAAATGTATTTTACCAACTATAGGAAGGACAAGTTTTTGCTTAAGAACATCCTTGCTGTTAAATGTGATTAGTTTTAGGGGTTGCAAGTACACTGCTGAAATAAATTCTTTAAATGTGAAAATACATCCTGGTGCCAGATACAAATTATCAGCTCAGCTGACAGCCACAGAACATTTGTGAAACCATTAAAATAACAGAGAATTTAAATGGTATTACTTCACCTTCTGTACCCGCTGTAAGATTTCTACCAGAAAATAGAGAACTTTTTGCTTTTTTCCTTAGGAGATGTTTCTTAAAATGCAGACACAATCACAGCACTAAAGGAATTATGTCATTTTTCATGCCAAATAGCCCTGATTAGCAAGTAATAATGGCACACAGGTATGTAACAGCTCCCCAAAGTACGGTTGTTAATCTAGCCCTGCGTTTGTGGGATTAGGACTGAATCATCCACCAGATGTTATTTTTTCCACATAGTATCAAGTAAACATTTACAACATGTTTGTGATAAAAGCCTAAGAGTTTGTTGGGTGTAAAGGTAATTTTCAGTGGCTTGGCCAGAAGAGTATGGCCTGGGGCTTTCCCGCAGAGTGGTGCATGGAGTGGCAATGTGCCCGAACTGCCACATTAGGAACCAGATTTCCTGATCGAGTTCACACCTTCTCTGAGCCCAAGACCAGAAGCTGTCGGCCCATGGGGATGGAGGAGGAAGGGGAAGCCGTTGGCTGCAGCTGCTGCCTGGGGAGCCCTGGCATGAGTGGAGTGTGGCCCTTAGAGCAGCCGGGTGGCATCTGCTGCTATCAGCAGCAAGTTTCAAGGGCTGTAAGCATAGGTTACAGTTTTGTGACATTTTGGTGGAACATTAGCCAGCCATCCCCAAGTGCTCTTTCTACTTTGACACTATACCATCCTTAACATTAAACCTGTATGTGTGGCGCTACTGCTGTAACATGTTCTTTATTGCTATGCAATTATTACTATTCTATCTCAGCTTTCTCTCTGGTGCAGATTTAGGGATTCAAATGGTGTTCGTAGCTCCTTGTTAACATAGCTGAATTGCTGATGAAATACTAAAAAGTACCCCTCTTCCCCAAAGCAGCAGTGGACAATAATAGACTATGCATTTTCCTTCATATTTGCCTCTTCTACTACATTTTCAAGCAGAAATTGGGACTTCCCCCTCAGAAAAGAAAGGCCTTGTTTGCCGAACTGTTATTTTTTAAGGGGACAATTTAAATGGCCTCTCTAGACACACAAGTATGTGCCATAGGAGAAAGGCGAGGCCATGCAGGCAATGGAAATGTGAACTTCTTGTTCAAATAAATGTAAAGCTCTTCAAAACAATTTTTGAGGTGTAATAACTTACATGTTATTGCAGGGCAACTTGGAACCTATCAGAGAAAATAAATCTTCATGATTTTTGTACCTCAGCATTAGCTAGTATCAACAGCATGGAAAAAGCATACTCAATTGAACAGAAATTGTAACAAACGTAAATGCTTTTTAGCATCCTACAGAGCTCAGCAGAAAAAATTAGGGGTTCAAAAGAAAGGATTAAATTGTTTTTCAAAGGATGCATTTCTTCAAACATTAGGCTTCTCTAGATGTTATCTTAAAAGCTATCTGAAATTACTACTGAACTGTTATGGCTGTGTTATTAAATGCTATAAGGCTTTTCTGCATTACTTTTGTGGCCCTCAGAATCTTATTATTTGAATATCTCTAAATGAATGGACTTTTCAAACCATTGGGAGTGAAATACAGTGTACTGGCTCTGCACATTCTAAAAGATTTTTTAAAAACCCCTGGAAGAAATAATGCATACTGTTACTTAGTGCAGAAATCTATCATCTTCTACATAAGCTATCCTCCTGATCACGCTTCTTTCTTAAATGCCTTGAATGTAAACCATCTGGCTCTATGGTCACATCAGAGACATTAGAGAGAGAGGTAAAGGCTGTGTGTCTTTAGATTCATGTCTAAGGATGATTTTATGTACAGTCTTAAAATGTGCACCTTTTTGGTCACTGTCTTATATGAAAGACACAGGGAGGATCTGTAGGTATGGCTGACCTTAACCTATGAATCTCAGCTGAACCATCTCAAATTTGACACTGCAGGAATCTAGAATTTTAGTGAGAAGCATCTCTACCAGCAGATACAGACTAGTAGACAGAAAGTGGGAAATAGCAATTTGCTGTAAACTGGTGAAAGTTCCTCAAAGGAGAGTTCTTGCCAGCTTTCTCCTTCCTTTGCACAGAACGTGGCTAAAGGAAAGTCTCACTGATGAAACTGTAAAATCTATTAAGTGGGATTTCCAGTGCCCTGGCTCAGCTGACAACTAATTTGTTTTGCCTTTGCCTAGCAGGGATTTTCCATGCAGTGGACTCTTGTTTGCTATGTAAGTCATCCAAGTATTTGTTTGTGTCATAGCCAGAGCCAGATGATGTTTATTCTGCTAACATCCAGTCGGACTCCGGCAGCGCTCATTGAGGTCAGGGCTTTATTTATAGAAGCAGATATACATTGAGATTCATTTTCTTTCCCTTGCTGTAACCTACCTAAGCTCATTCAAAATAGAAAGAAGCATGCAGACATGCAAGTAATAGACTAATTGGGCTAGATCCACGGATTAACACAGCACCATAAAAGCCAATGGAAAAAAAGCATTTTAGAGCACCTGAGGATCTTGTCTATTATTTCTCCTGGGGAAGGGAGGGCTTTAAAGATAGAAATAGTAAAGCAAAAACAACCAAGCTACAAAAATGTCCCGGTATGTGACAGAACAGCTCTGCAATGCAAAATTCCTCCACCAAGATCTGCAATTTGAAGGATTCATTTTTTTTCTCCTGTGTTCCCAATCACCGTCAAGTGCAAGAATCAGAGTGCAGAGAGCTCCAAGCAAGGAAAAGTAACAAGACTTAAAGCAATTTAC